>NC_058405.1:182300850-182457958 GCF_002201575.2 Neomonachus schauinslandi | reverse complement strand
ACAGTTAAGTAAAAGGGACCTTAGTTTTCCCTGGGGCTTTTAGTCTGCTTTTTCAACTCATGCCTGTATATAGGATTTGACTTTCAGTGTGTTTGTTCACAGCAATAAATTGAAATTATTAATAATAAATAAATAATAGATAATAGTTTCCATATATGCATTCTTATATAATATTCGTGTGTGTGTGTGTGTATATATATATATATAAGTACACATATAAACACTTATATTTATACACACAGATGTATGTGGTATCAAGACTGGCACAGTGAGGGAACAAAAATTCACACTGATTTTTTTTTTCCTCAGTCACCATTTTCATGGGAACAGGACAGCTAAGAGAAATATATAACATCTAAATCCTTTTGCAATAACATTGGTATAATTTCCCTTCTCTTTTCTTTTGTTCTTTTGTGTGTGTGTGTGTGTGTGTTTTAATTTAAATTCAATGAGCCGACATCTAGTACATCATTAGGTTCAGATGGAATGTTTAATAATGTATCAGTTGCGTATAACACCCAGGCTCATCACATCACGTGCCCTCCTTAATGCCCATCACCCAATTAACCCACCCCCAACCCATCTCCTCTCCAGCAACCTCAGTTTCTTTCCTAGAGTTAAGAGTCTCTCATGGTGCCCCATTCTTTTCTTAACAAAAGTAGTAATACCTCTTAGGCTTAGGCTTTCAAAATTATGGTTTTAAGACCCAACCAAGCTAACAGCTCTGGTTGAGAAACCTTCTCTTTTCAAGTTTAAAACAAATTCAATTGCTTATTATAGTGAATGGATTTAAAGTTTCTCCTTGAAAAACTCATTAAGCCATTCATAATATAATGCACATGAATTACAGTCTATGAATAAATACAGTACCTACGACTGCCTAGTACAATGTCTTGCAGAATGTTCACAATTATGGTTTGAATTCAAAGTTTTTTTGTTTTTTTTAAAGATTTTATTTATTTACTTGACAGAGAGAGACACAGCGAGAGAGGGAACACAAGCGGGGGAGTGGGAGAGGGAGAAGCAGGCTTCCCGCAGAGAAGGGAGCCTAATGCCAGGCTGGATCCCAGGACCCTAGGATCATGACCTGAGCTGAAGGCAGATGTTTAATGACTGAGCCACTGAGGTGTCCCTGAATTCAAAGTTTTAAATGGTGAACATTTAATATACTTCTTGATGGTGATAAAAAGTAACTCATAAATTTGGAAGTGAAAATTACAAATATTTTGAAAGAAAAGCTGCAAAATAAATATAAGGCATTACATTAGACCCAAGGCTATCTAGCATGGTCAAGAATTGAGTGTATCAACTGTTTTATTTGCCAGTTACCATAAATGTCATACTTAAAAAACCTTTTAAAAGAACCGTAAAGGGTCTGGAAATTTGCCATTTAAAATTTGACTTCATCTATTTTGATATCTTGAAAGCATTTTGGTATCTTGCTCCTGACATTTCAATGTACTTTTTCATTTCCAAAAATATTCTTGGGTAATTCAGCTGACTTTTCAAGAAAATAATAAATACCTCATGTCTACTAGATGTTAACTGCATATCAGACATTATTATATTTACCATATATTATCTCGTTTAATCTTTAATACAACATTATGAGATAAGAGGTATCTTTATTGCCCTTTTAGATATTTTATTTACTAAAGTAAAATCTTACGGAGTCACATGAGTAACATTGTGGGCTCTGGAATCAAAAGGTCTTGTATGGGAATGGCCGCTCCCATGTGCCCTGGTGACCTTGTAGCTACCCACACCGGGCACATAGGCAAGGCTTGACTTACAGCTAATCTGAGTCTTGGTAGATCACCTTTGCTTCCCTGAGAACATGACGGGATGGAAAGTTTGTGAGTTGCTGCTTGGAGCTACTTCCTACT
Source organism: Neomonachus schauinslandi (assembly GCF_002201575.2). Taxonomy (NCBI): domain Eukaryota; kingdom Metazoa; phylum Chordata; class Mammalia; order Carnivora; family Phocidae; genus Neomonachus; species Neomonachus schauinslandi. Next base: position 182,456,072 of record NC_058405.1, on the reverse strand, counting down.
TCTCTTCCTAACTTCCTGGGATGCTGGGAAGAGACAGTTTTTATTACCTCCAGGTTCTGATGAGCATGAGATTTTCTGCCCCACCCCTCAAGGTATCACCGCAGGCTATAAAACTGCATAGTGACCCTGGGCAATTGTACAATTGCACATAGTGTAAAATTGGGTCCTCAGCAACAAAGTGTCCCACAACTCTTGTTGCATTATCATCTGATTCCTTTTGTTTGGTGTCATTATTTAGGGTATATGGGACTAGGACCCAGGACATGGCCCCTGTGGCTGTTCACCCTGTCACTGTATAAATGAGTAATAAACTAACAATCATTTTATCTTTACTGGACAAGTTGGTCAAGTCTTGCCTCACTGAATGTGCTTGGCATGTTTCAGCTTCCAATTCCTACCACACCCCTTTAGACAACTTATATATATTTTATTTTGTCCGACGTTGCATAGTTAAGTGACATTATAAGAATTCAGTTCCAGGTTTCTTGAGCTTGTTCTCTTAACCACTATCCCAGTGAATGGCAGTCTACCTCTACATACATGTAGCTATCCCATCCCAAACCACTGGAGCTTTTCTAGTCACAAACCCTTTTTGAAATGGGCTTGGTATTTTTAGTTTGAGGAATATTTGAGATAATCATGTCAGTTATATATTTTCATATAATAAATCATCCCCAAAATTAGTGGCTTTAAAAAACAATAAACACATATTGTCCTCACAGTTTCTGTGGGTCAGGAATTCAGGAGTGGATTACCTGGCCACTTTTGACTCAGAATCTTATGAAGTTGCAGATGTTGGCTGACTGTGTAGTCATCTGATGGTTTGGCTGACATTGGAGAATCCATTTCCAAAGTAGGTTACTCACATGGCTGTCAAGTGCATGCTGGGTACTTGCAGGAGACCTCAGTTCCTCCACACTAGACTCCCTTTATTGGTTACTTGAGTAATATCTTTATAGCATGATGAATGGCTTCTTCTAAAGCAAGCAAGTCAAGAGAAAGCTACATGGTAGCCATGTTTTTTATGATCTAGCCTTGGATGTCATAGAGCATCCTCTCTGCCATATTCCATTCAATAGAAGCAAAGTCACTAACTCTGGCACACATTCAAGGAGGGAGGGTATAATTAGTTTTGACTTTTGAGGGAAGAGTGTTAAAGAATTAGTAGGCATATTTTAAAATCACTACAGATGTAAATCATCTATAATGCATTTCATTAAAAAGTGCTGCCCTTTTTATATGAATATTATATTAAAGATTCAGTGTCTATTTCTGATCATCGTGCTGGAAATGAGTTGGTTTAAAGACTTGATTTGTGACTCTTGATGAAAAAAATATGGTTTGCTTTCATGAGTTGTCTCTTATTATTATAAACTTTTTCATGTTTATAATATGTGGTATAAGGTCAATTTGTGCATGTGTAACAGTGGAAACTACATATAATTCAGGGATCATCACTTTATTGCCTCCTATTTTAGGCCTTTTTAAAGTTCTGTACTTAACTCTCTGCATTTAGCTGTCCAGTGAGAAGAAAGACTGCCAGAAAGACACATTTTTAAGGAGACCTCATGAAAGCGGCTTCTATTACTTCCACACATACTCCTTTGGCCAGGACTCAGTTATATGACCAGCCCAACTAGCAAAGAAGGCTGGAAACTGAGGAACCACAGATATGGGGGAGAACAATCCATTCTGCCAAAATAAGAACAGAAGTCATTTCTAAAAATATAACCCAAAATATTCCTACATGTGCAACAGTATATTTACTACAACATGTTGCAATAGAAAAAAATTGGAAATAACCTAATAATGCTTGAGCAGGTGAATGAGTAATTAAAATATGACATGTTTACAACATAGAATATTATGTAGAGTTAAAACGAATAAACTAGGGCACCTGGGTGACACAGTCAGCTAAGCATCCAGCTCTTGGTTTTAGCTCAGGTCCCCATCTCACGGCAGTCCGTGGGATCTAGCCCCGCGTCAGGCTCTGTGCTTACTGCAGAGTCTGCTTCAGATTCTTTCTCCCTCCCCCTCTGCCCCTCCCCGCTTGTACTTTCTTTCTCGAAAGAAATAAACAAAATCTTAAAAAAAAAAATGAATAGGGATGCCTGGATGACTCAGTCGTTAAGCATCTGCCTTCAGGTCAGGTCATGATCTCAGTGTCCTGGGATCGAGCCCCACATTGGGCTCCCTGCTCAGCGAGGAGCCTGCTTCTCCCTCTCCCACTCCCCCTGCTGGTGTTCCTTCTCTTGCTGTGTCTCTCTCTGTCAAATAAATAAAAATCTTTAAAAAAAAATTAATAAACTAGACATATACCAACATATATAAGGACATCTTGAAAATAAAACACAATGCAAAAGCTAGATTTACTATGATACATTTTCAATTATGTCATTTGTAAAAATTTTAAAAGAGAAATCAATATTGTATTATGAAATAATTTCTTTAAATTTTACAATGATAAATATCAAGTCAATTAAATCAAGGGCATCTGGTCAGGGAGAAGGCATTAGGTGTTGGGAAGGAATCAAAAGAGGCTGTAAATGTGTCTGTAATGTTTTATACCTTAAATTTAAATTCTTTAGAAGAAAATATGAGAAATAAATAAGACAAAATGAATTTAATATGATTTAGTTAATTAAAACACAAAATATACAGAAAAGTCATGTGTCCCTATAAACTATTTCAATCATCATTGCTTGGTGAATGTCACATTTAATTAGACTGTGATTCTACTACATTTACCAAGTGGAATTACCATGAATTTTTTTAAAAGTATTTCTTTAAACATTACATTCCCAAACACCAATGATTTATGTTTTTTTTCAGCTTTGCATACCATCATGTTTAATATGATAAAATGCCAAACTACCTTCTAAATATAACTTATTACTAAAAACAAATTTTTTAAATCTGACAAACTACGTTTTTTTTCTAGAAGTTAAAGATAGAATGGGTAATATACATCAGATGTTCCTATTAAGTAACTTTTTCTCTATAGAGGAGTTTGAGTTTTTACCTAAGGAAAAAAAGGAGTTGTTTCAGAAAATCCATCTCTCTAATCAAGTATTTATATTCTTCTAATTAACGTCTTAACCTAACTTGCTTTAATGTTTGCTAAGAAGGAAGAAAAATTAAATATGTATTTTTTTACAATTTAGCAGGAGTAAACTTTCTTTTGATGTTCGATCAGCATTCTAAACAAGTAAGCTAATCTAAATAATTAGTAAAGGATTTCAATTTACAGGTTCAAGGATTTCAATTTCAATTCTAAACAAGTAAGCTAATCTAAATAATTAGTCAAGGATTTCAATTTACAGATTATCTTGAATGTTTTGTTGAGAACATTTATGCCTCACCTCCCATTTCATTTCCTAGGCATTGAGTGTTGTTCCCAAGAACTTCAGGACTATAAAAGACTAAGTTTGTGTCCTCCCCAAAATCCATATGTTGAAACTCTAACCCCCAGTGGGGCCGTATGGAGGTGGGGCCTTTCAGAAATAATTATGTTTAGATGAAGTCATGAGGGTGGAGTCCCCATGATGCAGTTAGTGTCCTTACAAGAAGAGGAAGAGACTAGAGCTCCCTTTCTTGGCCATGTGAGGACACAGCAAGAAGGCAGCCATTCACAAGCCAAGAAGCAGGCTCTCACCACAACCAGAACATGCTGGCAACAGCTTCCAGAACTGTGAGAGATAAATGATTGTTGTGTAAGCCAACCATTTATGTTATTTTTTTACAGCAGCCTGAGCGGACTAAGAAAGTAAATGATTGGAAAAACCACTTTTTTTTTTTTTTTTTTTGCAAACAAGCAAAACTAATATATCATAAAACACTGCTAAAGAAAATCCAATTTGGTGCATTGGCAGAGTTCCAAATAAATGTTTTATTTTAAGCAAAAACTCAGTGAACCTATTCACCTGCAAGAAAAGGAAGAGACTCAAGTAAATTTTGGGGGTAAGCATAATTATAGTATCCTGTTGTTATAGCTCAAAAGAAGAAGAAGAAGAAATAAAGAAAACAAGTTAACCACAAAATGCTACCATCAGTCTGATAATTTCAGCTACAGATTCAGTAATGGTAATAGCATAACAGACAATTGATGAATAAAAGTAAACAGACTTCTTCTTAGGTTAATGGAAGTTTCAAATTAAATATCTTTTTTTGTCCAGATACATAAAAATGTAGGAATTTTGCTTTGAGTAAACACATAAAATGTACAACAAATTTTCTTCCTAGAATGAACATTTATGTTAAGGGTAAGTGAGGGGATTATATGGGACAAAAAATTAAGATGAGGTTTAGGAAGAGCTGAGATTCAAAAATGAGGTGATTTCAGGAAAAAAAAAAAGTCAGAGTCATAAACAGGGTGAGTTCCTGAGATAGGACCGAGATGAGGCTTAGGAGTAGCATGGAGCTCTTAAAGGTGAAGTTAGCTGTGGTATGAAATTAAGGACCTAGGGAAAACAAAGGGAAGCAAGAAGCTCAAATGAGAGGCAGCAGTAGAGTCAAAAATAACCCCTAATAATTGGTAAGGACGTTGTGGTGATCATTCCTTCAAAATAAGACACAGTAGGCTTGGGGTGCACTAAGATATTCCTTATGCCAGCAACCATGTCAAAATAGCCATTATGTACACTCTTCTTTGCCTTTGCATCTATACTTGGAGACCGATTCTAGAATGCAACCTTGCAGGATAAAACAACACTGACTTCTGGATCTGCCTAAAATGGAATAGGCACAGTTGCTGATTACAATGAAAATTCTGGAAAGATAACATAAGGCATAATCTGAGAATTCTGAAAAGTAGATAAAAATAGGCAGACTTGGAAATATGGGGTGTGGGGGCGGTGGAGAATCCAAACTTGAAGTATCACTGGTAGGATGATGTTTCCTGTTTGGTTTTTCTCCATTATCTCCTGACCTAGACTCTAGAGAGATCTGAATTCCAGAACTGCATACCTGGAATAGATAGAAAGTTCTCCAAGAAATAACCCTTTATTTCTGGTCAGAGAACAAGAAATAAACCCCCATGGAAATAGGGGTGTGAGAGAAATCCTCATGTAACTGTTTTCTCTTTTTACCCTCCTGGACCTGTCCTGAGGAAAAGCCCAGGCATAAAGGTACACTTGTGTGGTGACAGGGGTGGTTGTCCAGCCTTCTGAAACTCTCTCAGACAGACTGAGTTCCAGTCTGAATCTGAAGGCCTGAGAACCAGGAGAGCCAATGATGTAATTGCAGTCCAAAGATCAGCAGGTTTGAGACACAGGAAGAGCCAGGTTTCAGTTCAGATCTAAAGGGGAAGAAAAAAAAAGCTGATGCCTCAGTTTGAAATGCTTTAGACAGGAAGAATTCTCTTATGTGGGGGAGGGTCAGCCTTTTATTCTATTTGGGCCTTCAACTGATTGGTTGAGGCCCACTCCCATCACGAAGGACAATCTGTTTTACTCAGTCTATCCAATTTAAATGTTAATCTCATCCAAAACCTGCCTCACAGAATCACCCAGAATAATGTTTTACCAAATATCTGGACACATCTTGGCCCAAATTGACACATAAAATTAACCATCACAGGCATAGACCAGTGCTCCAGTCCCAGAGAAGCCTGAGGGCACACCTCATGAAGCAAGTGAGAACAGCACTGTCAAGGTTTTGTGATCTAAAATGACACGTGTGCACAAGACTTGTGGTCTGAACTGAAAGGATTCATGGCCTGCCAAAAAAAGAAACCATATTTTACAGAAGATTACAAAGGTGCCTGGATTTCATTACATAATATTCACAATGTCCAACATTAAAACTTTTCAAATTAAACATTACTTGACATATAAAGAACCAGGAAAATACCTCAAGGGAGTAACTGTCAAGGGAAATGGCAATCAATAGACAGACATCAGGCCCAAAATAGCCCAGATAGTGGAGTTATCCAACAAAGACTTTGAAGCAGCTGTTATACCCAAGTCCCATGAAGTAAGGGTAAAGCTTTCTTGATATACACATAAAAATAGCAACTCTCAAGAAAGAAATAGAATTATAGAAAAAAAATGTTATGGAAAATAACAAAATGGCAATTTATCATTGGAAAAAGTTACACACTGGAAATTGAAAAATTCACTGAGAAGGACCTATAGTATACTGGAGATAACAGAGAAAGTAGTCGGTGTCCTTAAAATATAGATCAATACAAATCACTTAACCTGAAAGAAAAAAAAGTTTGGAAAATAATGGAGAGAGACTCAGAGACTTGTAAGATAATATCAAAAGACCAAATGTGCATGCAGCCATCAGAGTCCTGGAAGAAGAGAAAGAGATTAGGATGGAAAATATTTCATGAAATGGTGTCTGAAAATTCCCCAAATTTGGCAAAAGACATAACCCAATGGATACAGGAAGCTCATCAAATAGATTAAATAGATTAAACTCCTCAAATAGATTAAACTCAAAACACACCCAGATATATCACAACTGAACTGCCAAAAATCAAATATAAGGAGAAATCTTTAAAACAGACCAAAGACTGACACATTACATGGAGAGAATTGAAGATTTGGAGACTACAAATTTCTCCTCAGTCACCAAGCATGCAGAAGAGAGTGAAACCATATGCTTAAAGTGCTGACAGGAAATAACTATCATCCCAGCATGCTATACCCAGTGAAAGTATACTTCAGGAATAAAGGCAAAATAAAGACATTCTAAAATGAAGTAAAACTCAGAGAATTTGTTACCAATAAACTTGCTCTGAAAGAAATGCTAAAGGAAGTGTTCAGGTGGAAGAAAAATTGGTAAAAGATGAAAAGTTGGCACTTCGACAATGAAGGAATCCAAAATGATAAATATGTGGGTAAATGTAGTAGGCTATTTTTCTCTTCACATTCTTTAAATTAGATATAACTATTGAAAACAAAATGTATTTCATTGTTTAATGAACTTTTTAATGTCTGTAGATACAGACATACGACAACTACAACATAAGGAGCAAGATAAAGGACCCAGTAGGTTGGTAAGCTGACGACATTTATTTGAAGTGAGAAAATATTTCTAAGTACACTGTGAGAAGTTAGTCCCTAATACCACTAGTACAAAATTATACAAAACTATGTAGTCAAGATTTTCAACAAGTTGAGTCTCACAATCCCATTTACCAAACAATCCCCAAAATAATGACTCTCAAATTTATATGAAATGGCAAAAGAACTAGAAGAGCCAAAACAATTTTGAAAAAGAACAAAGTTGGACTACTCACACTACTGAATTTTAGGACCTGATATAAAGTCACAGCAATCAAGACAGCATAGGAGTGCAAAAGGGCAGATATACTGATCAATGGGGCATAATAGCAAATCCAATAACACAAGCACAGTCCCTTACTTTTGACAAAGTTTCAAAGATGGATCAAAGGAAAATTGATAGCCTTTTCAAGAAAACACGCTGAAAAAATTGGACACTGACAAGCAAACCAACCCAAAACAACTACAAAACAAAAACCAAAATCCTTTGACCTATATACCTCATGACTTATATAAAAATTAACCAAATGGATCATCAACCTAAATATAAAACATAACATTATAAAACTTTTGGAAGAAAACAGGAGAAAAATCATTTGATTGTATTGGTGATTACCTGACTCTATGCTTTTGTTAAATTTCATAAAACTCAACATCAAAAGTGTGAATTTTCAGTATGTGAATTTAAAAAAAATTAAAATTAAATACTAGCCATTAATAATAGATAACAACTTTCACCCACTAATGTCATACCAGTGCCATTTCTCATACTTGATTATATACCTGTGGGACTCTAACCTCTTTGGGTGGCAATGCTGAGTAAAGCAGTTTTATATACACTAGTATCTCTACATATCAGAGAGTGGAGCCATTAAAAACAAAGCTCCCTTACAAGGCTCATGTGACTGAGTTTGGAGGGTTAAAACCTGACTCTTAAGCATAACAGCACTGTTATTTCCAATCTATTTCTAATCTACTATAGTCTAGAGCATGCCAGCATGCAACAGTTATTAACATGCTATTGTTAAAATATTTAAAACTTTTATAACAGTTGGCAAATAGCATCTGCTCCTAACTCTGCAAGTGCCCATCATCACCCTAGTCACCCAACCCCTTCTCCAGATTCTCCCTACAATCCAGCAACTAAGAAGTTAGTGTCTGGCACAGTAAGGAACCCCTAAAGACTGCTCCAGCAGCAAGGCTAAGTCTACTTTGGTCAGTGCCCAAGTCAAGCCAGGTGTTAATTACTTTCATAATGACTCCTGGTTCAGCCTCTGTCAGGTGCATCTTAAATGTCCTAAAACATGATAGGCCCTTATATATTGAGCAGTCTTTCTCTTCTGGACATGATGCAGAATAATGTTAACAGATGAAGCAAGTTGAAGTCATAATCCGCTGTAATCCTGAAAGAAACGCTAATCTCCCTGTAACAGTTTGGTTATGGTGGTGTCCTGAAAGGAGAGAAAGGTGCCCAGCAAATTCTCAGGTTACTCCTCTGTCAAATTCAATATTATGCTGAGGATGACTGCCTTATTCTTTGTCTTCAACCCACACACCCGTCAAGTTTTCAACTAATGCTTATTGAGTGAACTAATTGAATAGAAATGTTTGTACTTCTGAAAATATAAAAACATTGTAATAGAAACATTTAAAAGTAGCAGAAACACACTGATCACTCAAAGTATGCAGATATATAATATTTTATTGTATTAATATTGTATATTATACAGAGAAATAAGCATCTTTGTTGTGCTACTAATAAAAATTACAGAGTACATTATTTTTAGTCTGTATCCTAAATCTGCTTTAGTGGAATAAAAGCTGTTGGACAGGAGAATTTTACAACTATATTTTCATGTTCACATGTGAGTGATATTTATATACAGAAAAATCTATTTGTTGTTTAGGATTTTTTTAACCACGTTGTATAATTGATACACAAAGAACTGCATATATTTAATATGTACAATTTGATGAATTTGGGCATTTGTAAACATCCATGATACTATCATTAGAATCAAGGTAATAAACATAGCCAACATGTTCCAGAAGTTTCCTTGTGTCCTTTTGTGTTTTGTTTTGTTTTGGGTTTCATCTTGTGTGTGTGGTAAAGAATACTTAACATGAGGATCTACACTCTTAAATTTTAAAAGTGTACAATATTGCATTGCTAACTATAGGCACTATGTTGTACAGAAGACCTCTGGAACTTATTCATCTGGCATAACTGAAACTTTATAACCATTAGGATTTTAAATGCATGCTCAATTTATTGGTTACAAACTCAAAAATTTATTTTCCTTGAGTCTGGAGTACACTGTGCATGTAGTATTCTATTTATAAATCTAGTAAATTTTAACAGTTAATTTCAATAGTGTCCTTGATTAATATTTATCAATTCAAGTTAAGTGGACTAAATCCCCTTAATGAATTGTTTCCACTTATAACTAATTTACATTTCCTCCAACCTGACTTGCCAAGCAAAATCTGTCAATATTAAAAAAAAAAACACACACATTGTCTCATAAATTAAATCAACTGTAAAATTCAAATTCTTCCATCATTCCAATCTCATTTACGAATTTAGTACAATTCTTACACACTTTTCAACTAAATGTCACAAGCTTAAAATTGGTCAGAGTTTACATTGGAATTGTAAAGCTAATTTGTCAGACATTTTTTTACGCCCATTATCTCACCCATTTTAAATGCCAAATATATGCAAATTGTTCCCAGACTTAGAGTAGAATTATTAATGCCATAGATTTTTAAGATTTTATTAACTACATTTACTTCTAGTACTTTCCCTGGTTTGACATTCATTCACCCACTAAGCAAACATTGTTATCATTTCAAATAAATTGATGTCACCATCCTAACAATTGGGAGCTATCATCTTAATTTGGCTGACTGCATGTAGTAGCCATATATATTCAGCAAAGTAGTGAGGTTAAATAAAGGGTTTTTATCCAGAGATTCTTAGGGTCCATCAATGCTTGCTTCTATAATTGCTGTGAAAACATAAGCTTTAATTTAGGTTCTTCAAAGGGAGTTGTTCTACAACTCATCTTCTTGTTCAATTTTTGCCATAATCTGATTCTTTTATCTGACTTTTTTAAACAGGAATCTGTGACCTCCTAGTCACAGTGTTGAAAACTTCAAAACACACAGCCAAGTATGGTTCTGGCATAAAGATAGACATATAGACCAAGAAATAGAATTGAGGGTCAAGAAATAAATCCATACATCTATAGTCAAGAGATTTTCAACAAGGATGCCAAGACCATGCAATGCGGAGAGCAGTCTTTCAATAAACAGTGTGATAAAAATTAGATAATCATATGTAAAAGAATGAAGGTGGATTCCCTACTTCATATCATTTTCAAAAACTAGCTCAAATTAATCAATAACCTAAATGAAAACAGAGGCATAAATCTTTGTGACCTTGGATTATGCAATAGTTTCTTTAAACAACACCAAAAGCAAAAGCCACCAAAGGAAAAATAAATAGATTTCATCAAAATGTAAAACTTTTGTGCTTCAAGGAATACTATCAAGAAAGTGAAAAGGCAATCAACAGAATGGGTGACATTTGTAACATTTGCAAATCATATACCTCATTAAGTACTTGAATCTAGAGTATAGAAAGAATACTTTACAACTCAATAATAAAAAGACAGTTAACCCAATTAAAAAGTGGACAAAAAATCTGAATAGGCATTCTTCTCAAAGAAGATATACAAACGGTTAATGAGTATATGAAAAGATGCTTGACATCATTAGGCATTAGGGAAATGCAAATTGAAACCACTATGAGATACCACCTTATACCCACAGCACTGGCTTTAATCAAAATTACATACATTAAGTGTTGGTGAGGATGTGGAGAAATTGGAACCTTCTTGCATTGCTGGTAAGAATGTAAAATTGTGCAGCTACCTTGGTATGGCAGTTCCTCAAAAAGTTAAACATTAGGGTTACCATATGACCCAATGACTCCATTCCTAAGTATATACCCAAGAGACTGAAAATATATGTCCACACAAAAACATGCACACATATGTTCTTAGCAAAATTACTCTTAAAAGCAAGAAGGTGGAAACAACCCAAATGTCCATCAACAGATGAATGAATAAAGCAAAATGTGGTAAATCCATGAAACACAATAATATTTGGCAATAAAAAGAAGTGTTGGTGCATGTTACAGCACAGATGAACCTTTAAAACTTTATGCTAGTGGGAAAAAAACATGCAAAAAGCCATATATTGTATGATTCCATTTATATGAAATGTCCAGAATAGGAAAATCCATGGACACAGAAATTAGATTTGTGATTGCCAGGGATATGGGAGAAGGTGGGATGTGACTCCTCATGGGTTACAGAGGGTCTTTTTGGGGTGATGAATGTTCTGGAATTAGTGGTGATGGTTGTAAAACTTTATGAATATAAGAAAAAAACACTGAATTGTATACCTTAAAAGGGTGGATTTTATGGTATATGAACCATATATTTCCATGATAAAAGAAAAATAAAAATAAATAAACTAGACTGAAGAAGTTTGAAGACAAAAGGATAAGAGAAGCCAACACTGCTTGAGTGGATTAAGGTGACCAGGAGCAAAGGATCCACAGCAGAAGATAACTATTACACCTACTCTACTTTTTGGAAGCACTGAGGTTCAGCATCATGGAAATGGAAATTTCTAGTTAAATAAGTATCCCTCTGGCTGTCTGTACAAGGGAAACTTAGGTCCAAAGCAATTCTAGGTTCAACACTCTACAGTTAGCACTGAATTTTGGCCATTTGGAAGCAAACTGCTGTGACCTTAAATATATTTGGGTAAGAATGATTTGTAATTACACCCAAACATATTGTCATCAAGCCAGAGAACTATAGCACCTTATAACTTAAAGGTTAAATTTAAGTTATACTGTAAATATTAAAATAATTGCATTTTTCCCTGAGCACTTGTGCAGGCTTTACTTATTTCTTGACATTTCAATGGCCTAAATTATAGTAACTATTTTGTTTCAGTTGTCAAAACTACGCATTTACGTCTATCTTCACTCAAATGTATTCAGACAATACAGTATTTCCACTAGCCAAGACTTTATTTTTTGTCTTTGTGTAAATGCGGTTTATAGGCTTTTAATCAAGAGTTTAGAATATTTAAGAGGTAAATTGTTACTATCACTCTGAATTTCCAACTGGTTAATATTAATTTCCCCCTGAAAGTACAGGAAGTATTCCAAAATCGAAATGTATAAAGAGTAATTAATGTTTTCATCATCATGTTCCCCATTTTTTGCTTGACTCAACACCATCCTCATAACCCCCTTTCACTTGCCTTACCCACAGTGCAACCAGTTAGTTCCCATTTAATCAGCATGTTGAAATATCTCTCATGTCCACCAACTCTTCTTCATTGTCAGTACCATCACAATGTGAGCCTTTTTACCTTACATGTGAACAATTATAATAACCTTCACAACCTTCTTTCCAGTGCCTATCCAACTATCTACTTTGGGAGGACTAGTACTCCTGAATCATTACACTGATTGGTTTACTCCCCTACCCTAAAAATTCAAGGACTCTTCTTGTTCATAAAACAATCTAAATTCTATAGGGAGGGAAGAAACTCACATGCTATGGGTGTGGATAATAAAATAACCTCTGGAGTCTAATAGACATGGGTTTAAATTCTGGTTTCACATTTACTAGAATACCTTCGTCAAGTTACATTCCATAATCTCAAACTCCTTGACTATAAATATACTCTTACCACTTACCTCAGAAGAGGTGTAAGGATCAAATGAAATTACCTTTGTGAAGTAGTTAACACATCTCAGGTTCTTAGAATGGTGCTTCCAGTAAGAAACCAGATCTGGACTCTTATCTCAGTCCTTGGCGCTGTAGGGATGGGAGTTGGTTTCCTGGTTCCAGTGCACAGAGGTCAGAATCATGAACAGATATCTACTGAAGACAAACAAGACTGTGGATAAGGTGGAATTCATCAGTGCAACAATGTGCATGTCACTCCTCACCTCATCTGACAAACCGCAAAAACCACAAAGCAGTGACCTCTTGCTCTGAGCATGCTTGCAAATCCTGTTCAGGGGAAATAGCTCTTTTGTGTAACCTGTTCACCTGGGAAGCAAACATTTTAAAAGTAGGAATAGGGGCATCTGGGTGGTTCAGACAGTTAAGTATCTCCCTTAGGCTCAGGTCATGATCCCCAGGGTCCTAGGATGAGCCCCGTGTTGGGCTCCCTGCTGAGCAGGAAGCCTGCTTCTCCCTCTCCTCTCTCCTTGTGCTCTCTCTCACTATTTCTGTCTCTCTCTCTCAATAAATAAATAAATAAATAAATAAATAAATATAAATAATTCTTTTTAAAAATAAATAAAAGTAAGAATAACTTCATAAGGGACACTAACAAGAACAACAGAAACAATAAATATGTCAATAGAAGATGGAGTCCTGGAATGTTGGCAAAGATTGTCGAGTTTAGCCTTTTCCCAATTTCTTAGTCTTTTATCTCTACTACACATTAAACTTACTACTTGACAACTTTTTCCTTAGTTTGCCCAACATATGGATGAAACACTAAAATAGCAGTTTATTTTCTGCAGTTTCTATGTTGGAAACGTTCAGTAGGTGTTGGAATCTGCATTTGCATTTGCTGCACCAACAATTTAAGATTACTTTTCCACATTTCTTTGCTGGCAAACAAATGCAGTGTGGTAATAATAATGTCAAATAATGTCTCATTGTTAATGTCCCTTGTATTATGTTATGGTGCAAGTAGAAGTTATGTTTTGTTCTCTTGCTCTGAGAAATATGCTGAATAGCCTGCCTGACTTTGGAGGAAGATGCCATGGCAGAAGACGAATTTACATTTCTCTCAGCTTTCATATGAAAACTAGCCAAGCTTTTACAGATGTAGTTTGTGGCCTTGTGACAGGACAATGATCACCAGGTCCTGTTGCTTGCCTTAAACTGGGTTTCCTAGAAACAGACCCTGAGACAAGAACTATGCACAAATGGATTATTAGGGGGTGCTCTTGGATGATACCTACAAGGAAATAAGAAAGGTAAGCCTGGGTAGAGGTAAAGCTGATTTGAACTTCTGTTGCAACCAAGGCTTTAGCCAATTCTATGGGGAGCTCTGAGGCTGGGATAGTATTGCTCCAAGTTAAGAAAATGTGGCTGGACCTTTGTATCTTTGCATTGGCCAGTCACCATCAGCAAGCTACCTCCTGAGAGAACCTATAGCCCTGATTGAGGCAGCTCTTTATGGTTGAGGGAAACTCCCAGTGAGGGATGGAGTTGTATCAAGTGTTAATATTTCCAGGGGTTGGCAGGAGAGGGAAATGAATGTGTCATCTCTGAAGAAGAGATCCGGTAGTTACTATAAATTCCCGGAGAAATTAAACCATATGTTATAGACTCATTGGGTCTTGTCTAATGAACTAACCTGTCATGAGACTTGATCACATTGTAAAGGAAATGAAGTTATCCAGCTTATTTTAATGCTCAGAGCACCACTTAATCTATTTAAATTATACAATTCAGGGAGAGGAAAAAAAACATGAAGAAAATGAAACTCTTAAATTTTTTATGGGCATAGGTGTTAGGGAGTAACATCTATTTTACTTTAGATACTCTAAACACAACTTTGTTTGGTAAAACAAGAAATTAATATGAATTAATCCAGAGTGCTTAGGCCTTACTTCAGTGTGAGGAGTGACTTCAATATTTTGCTCACTAGTATTGCAGTATCAACCCTAATTTGAAACAGATGAATAAACAAGATTGATCTTGACAACATATGATTATTTCAGATTTTGGTAAGCAGTTTCTTTGCATGAAAGAAGTTTACAGATGAGTGTTCTCAAGAATAGCACATGTGAGGGACTGAAGGAAGCTGGATTTCTCACAAGTAGAAGTTATACTTCAATGCAATTGTAGCAAAGGCTTTGGGGCTGATATGCTATTCAGAGATGTATTGAATTTAGTCAGAGGAGTAGGCCAAACACACTGACCAGCCATCATGTATGACTGTTCTCAGGGAGAAAGTATAACTTTGGATGAGGTAGTTCCTTTAAGCCATGGGTAATTTCTGTGGATGGACTCAGCTGTGAGCCATCAGCAGGCAATGCTTCTGGCAGCTGAGGGAATTAGTACCTTAGATTTGGAAGAGGAATCTTGATAAAACAGAACAGCAGTTGCTATAGTCACACTCATACCACATGGATCTAGTTGCTTCCTTCACCTCCTTAAGGATTTTGGTTGGCTTCTTTTCTTGGAGAAACTTATAAGAATATTAGTGATTCTGGTACTTCAACTGGTACCAATCACTCTCTCTTCTGCCCTTTTTAGGTTCCCCTCAACTTTAGCTAGCACGTCTGCTGCTCAAGGTGGCTTACTAGGTGGGACAATTCAAATCTTCTGTGACTAAAAGGAATGAGCCCCTAATCATAATGACTACCCTATAAAATTTTACCATCAAAATTTGTTAGGTAAGTAACAAGAGATGTTCAAGTGGATGACCTAGGTGAAAATAGTGACACCTTTCTGTGTCATCTGATCTCTTGGGAAACAGCTCAAATAAACCAGGTGGCATCCATAGCTTACAGTTTGATGAAACTCTTGGTGTGTTCCCTAATGAAATCATTCCAGCTCTGAGAACCAGGACCACTAGACCTGCAAAGCCTAGAATTGAAAGGATAGGAAACACAATTCCTTACATGGTTCTCTGGGAGTGATGGTAACTGGAATATATCAGGTAATGTCCATGTGGGGATGAAATCACATAGTAATTTAAACAGGAGTAAAAACAACTCTAAATAATATAGAAATAGACATAGAAAACCATCACTACCTGTAGGTATAATGCCTTTTCTCAAATACTGATGCCTGGGAACCTATCCTGAGGTCACGGAGTCTAAGGAATCTAGAGGTTACTTAAATCCTTAAATAAATACAGCATATAATTAGTTACTATATGCTCAAGACTTTGGTTAACTGATATTACTTTTCTACAGCTATTTCCCATATCTACTAAAGATAAGAATAGTAACCCAGTTCATGCCACTACTTTAAAATTAGGCTTCTTATATAAGTAGCCTTATACAAAGCACTTGAAAGCAGAGCCATTCAAATATACCTTGGGGCTATAGGGGAAAAAAATACGTAAAAAGTCTTCATGGATATTCTAGTTATGCATTGTTGCATAATAAACCATCTTAAAACTTGTTGGGTTAAAATGACAATTTATTATTATATGTCATGTTTCTGAGGACTGACTGGGATCAGTAGGGTGGTTCTCATTTGTGTTCATCTTTCACACAGTTGCAGTCACATAACAGATGAAGCTGTGGTGATCTGAAAGATAGACTAAGCTGAAGGTCCAAGAGGGTGCACTCACATGGCTGTCTGCTTTTGCTGGAGATCTTCTGTGAACTTAACTGGAGCTGTTGACCAGAGATCCTAGATACAGTCTCTTTATGAACTTGTGTTTCTAACAGTGGGGCAGATGGGTTCCTAGGAGGAGTGCTCCAAGAGGCAGGGAGCTTAAGCTGCCAGTCTTCTTAAGGGCTATGAAAAAAGCTGTATGGTGTCACTTTATTCAAATCTTTTGCTCTAAGGAATTTCAGGGTCTGCCCAGATATCACAGGCGGTAGAGAACTAAACTCCATCTCTTAATAGGAAACAGTAAGTTCACATCACTAAAGACCATGTGAATGCAATCAGCAACAATCATTTAATTCAATAAAATCTGTGACAAATAGTACTTACTCAAATTTCATGAGCTAATTTCATGCAAGAAGCAAATGTCATGACATTTGCAATCTGTTTGCATAGAGAAACACTTTTCTGGTATGGATTTTGATATATTTCACAAGAATCATCAAATTAATTGGTAGTTAAATGGAAGTGTTGCCATCTAAGGATTTAATGAGCTATAGTTTCCTTTAAAACCAGTTTATTTCAATAGGAGAGCCTCATGTAGATCTCCCTATGAAATGTTCTGTGAAACAAGCTAGGCTCTGAAATGACTATGAGAGGAAAAGGCTACATAAGCTGAACAAATCACTCAATGAGTAGAGGATGGAAAACTGAAAGCAGATAGACCATTGCAAAAGCGGTACACTGTGGTTAGGAAAGCAGGCTTTGCAGTCATTCAGAATTGGGTGTGAATCTCTGTATGCCCTAAGACAATTCCTTCTTTTGAAAAATGTGTATATTACTTCAATATATCCTGGTAAGCAATAAATGACACCATTTTTCTTATTTACAACTTTCATTTGTAGGGGAGAAAAATTCACCACTCCAAAATGTGTCTCTTTGGCATGTGGATTATCTTAAGCTGATTATTTTTAAGAAACAGAAAGCTTAGGAAGAACCTTTGACCGTCCCCATAACTGCCTAGAAAAATTTAGTTAGAGAATCTGCTCCAGGAAGGGAGCTATCACCACAGATTACTATAGTATATCAGGAACTAGGTGTGGTAGACAGGGAGGAACTTAGCAAAGTCTATTTCTAAAAAATTCTTCTCTATGTCCCATTATTTCTGGATGTCCCAGCAAATATTTATTTACCAAACTTTCACTCTTTTGCATCTTCCTATGCTTTCTTTCTCTTTGAAGTCGCAGATCCCTACTCCCTTCTCCATAGTTCAAGATAACATACCTCATTTTGCCTGTCTTTGGAATCTCTCATATTTATGTGGATTCCCTGTACACACATAATTACATTTTATTTACTCCAGTTAATCTAATCAATAGATACATCTCAATTTAATTCTTAGACCAGCCAGAAGAATCTTGAACAGTACAAAAAAATTTTTCCTCCCAGACACATTGTAATACTTTTTTTCAAAAATTATGTTTTCCATCATCGTTAGTGAGGAAGTAGTTCACTCATACACAGAGCACCATTTTATCTACTCTCTGTAACTTTTTAAAGCAGTTTCCTTGTGAAAACCATTTTCATGGTTAAATTGAGCTCTATTTCTAAAGAGTTTATTTAAAAGTGGAGAGAATAACATCACTGCATTTCTCTAACTAAAGCTAATATACTTATGAGATAACATTTCCTACGCCCTCTTTATTTCCAACACTGCAATACTTCTTATAGCAGGATTCACAAGTACTTGGTAGATATTGGACATTATATTAATATTTATTAATTTAATAAATTTTTAATACAATAACATTCATCACATCAAACTGTACACTTTAAGTGACCATTTTCTTGCTCCTAATGAGGGACAGAATTATGCTGCTAAAAGAGTCATTGCATACAAATCATTTTAATATCTTCTAATAATTCAAAGTTAATTTCATCTGTCATTAAATTACTTTAATGGTTTTCAGTCACTAATTGCTTCACCCCTGTTCTGCTGTCATTCCTTAGCATTATCAATCAGGTATCTGACCTTACACTCAGACAGAAATAGCACTTGCTAAAATTGTGAGTGGCATGTCATAGTGCTAATGAGGGTTCCCTAGCCCTTTGGGGACAGCCAAATTTCAGTTCTTATTACTGACGAAACTAATCACATGTTGGTCTGGCAAACTATATTTTGGTTTGAAATAAGAATCAATGGTTGTATTTATGTAAGTATTAGCAAAATCTCTTTCAGCACATGGCAGGCAGACTAAGCCTTAAGAAAATCTTATCCTAGGAAAACCTGGTACAAAATTAATAAGGTTAAATTCAATAGCAGTATGTGAATAATCCGACATTCAGATTCAAAATAAATCCTACAAGACTGAATGCCAGAGATCCTTTTTAAGATCAACTCATGTGAAAAAACTACACAAAAACTTAGCTACAGTCAAGATGATATCAGCACATTAAAAATTGAATTTTTAGGCCATATACCAAGAACTAGACCCTTGCTTGCCTGGCTTTTACAAACTTAAGAAAGTTAATGTAACATTAAAACAATTTCATGAATACAGACACATAGACTTATGCAAAGGAGAACAAATGGGAATGATAAAGCCAGCAGGAGCAGGGTTTCCTTTCTGGCCCTGATGGAATAGCTGATAGTTAACCGGCCATGCTGCTACAAACAACTGATATACCTGACTATACAGTTGGTGAACAACACAGGGGTCAGGGGTGTTGAATCCTGTACAGTCAAAAATCCACATATAACTTTGACTCCCCCAAAACATAACTACGAATAACTTCCTGTTGACAAGAAGCCTTACTGATAACCTGAACAGTCAATTAACACATATTTTGTATGTTATATGTACTACATACCGTATTCTTACAGTAAAGTAAGCCAGAGAAGATAAAACATTATTAAGAAAATCATAAGGAAGACAATAAAAACATATAAAACCCTCAAAAAAAAAAAAAAAAGAAAATCATAAGGAAGAGAAAATACAGTTCCAGTATTATACGATATTTATTGAAAAAATTTGCATATAAGCACAACCATGCAGTTCATATCCGTGTTGTTCAAGGGTCAGCTGTATATATTTGTGATACCATTTGAATGTTTGAAGGCACTGGACAGCGATCAACACTAAGGTCCTTGAGAGAAGAGACATACAACAGGTGATTCACATCCATTCTGGCTTTTTCCTTCAAGACTTTTTTCAAAACTATGGTGCAAGGAAATAGGACACGGACTAGAACACAGACTGAGAGTAGAAGTCTTTCAAGGCATTTGGGGACAGGTTACTAAAGAGGAGATACCTGCAGAAAAGGAGCTGTGAATATTTCCCAAAACAAAATTTACTTCAGTTCTTTGGATGACTCCCACCTGCACATGCACAGGAAAAGACTTCAGAAGGTTTAGCAGGGAACAACCCCTGGGAATCTGGAGAGATGAAAACAGATTTCAGAGATCTCAGCAGGATGGGGAGATACTGAAATTTGGATATACCTAGACAGAGAGACCTTGGCGAACATTCTGGACTCCCAGTTGAGCCTCCAATGGAGCAAGTAATGCCCTCCAAATAAAACCATCACCTAGGGTAGTAAAGTCTGTTGTGAATGCACCAGGCGGAAAGCAAAAGCTGTAATCTTGTACTTTGAGCACTGAACACAGCAGCAAAATGTCCCTGACCATGGGGTCTAAGCAGGTTAGGCTGGGGTCTTTTGAGGAAGTGTCTTCTGATGGCTAGTGGTTTATAATACATTACTTGGCCTTCCACAAAGGTGAAATAAGATTTAGTGCTGTTGGGCAGTTCACAGGGAACTTACAGTTTTGCAAGCATTTTGATAGAGGTAGGTTTTGAGGGGCAAGTGGTTAGGATTTCAGAAAAATAGTACATTATTCTAATAGGGTCCATAGGATAGATTAATTGGAGACATTTTTGCAAATTTTCCCCCAGGTTGAAAGTCACCTGAGTCATTTCTCTTCTGGTGGGAAGGGGACCTGAGGCAAGGGGAGGAGGAATTGGAATATCTAATAAGTTTGAGGTTCATTGTCTCCCTCATTGTTCTTTTGGGCTGGGGTGACAACATCTGAGGCACTGGTGTACTTGGGGGTAGTGGAGGCCAGCCTAAGGCAATGTGGACTCCCAAACGGACACCCATGAAAGGCAGGAGTGGATGGATGGTGTTAGATTCTGAGCATATATGCTACTGGCCTGGCTTCAGGATGGAATTACACATAGGGGCTTTACCACTAGTGGTCTGTAACTGAGCTTTGTGGGGACTCCATCCATAATGCATACAAATTCTGGGCACATTGATGAGTTCATTGTAAGGACATTTTTGTGGATGGCAGTTTTACAATCTTGAGATTGCTTCATTAAAATTATAGTAGAATCATTAGCACACAAACCTGCCAGCCAGATGGGTCTGATTTGGTTACTTTGGGAGGGCCATTCTGCCTAGGATGTAATTTGAGGCATAATATAAGGAGGGAGCAATTTATTTAAGCATCATTCCCATTGGCATCATTTAATGTAGGGGGAGGTGAGCTCTGGTGCAGCATCCACACCCGGTGGCACTGTGGCTGAAACCCTTCTAATAGAGCCTGCCAACACCTGGTGTTCAGCCATCCTGCACTGCCTTATATACCTGGCTGAGCTCCTTCCAGCACAGCTCCCAGGACTGGGTTAAGCCTGAGGGGTCTACTAGCAACCCTATTAATCCAGGTTGTATACAATAACAGCAAAAGCCACAACAAAGAATAACATTTGCATTTGACTAGCTTGCGGGGACTACCTTCAGAGCAAGTAGCTGAATACTGACTAAGGGAGGAGTAGGGTTGCTTCAGGGCAAGGGGCCATTTACTTCCTTGTGTAAAGTGTGTTAGGAATCTGGCTGAATCTACTGATAGGACACTGGATTCTGGGTTTTTTTTATTGTATAGGGGAGAAAAAGTAATTTTCCCTCTACCCTTCAGGCTCTTGGCTGAGACACCCTTGTAATAAAAGACAGATTAATAGAAGACAAACAAGGTTAATAGCATGTATACTTCCTGAACACATGAGAGAGACCAAGAAAAACTGAGTAACTCCCAAAATTGGACCAAGCCACCACTTCAAATACCATCTCCAGCTAAAGACCAAAGATGTTGGGGTTGGGAACCAGTTATGGGAGGTTTCCATGAAAAACACAGTAAATGAGGATAAGGTTGTACAGATTTAAGTCTCTGCCTTCCCCATTGATGATCCCTTCCAGAGATTTAGTCATCTTCCTCTTCCTGGTACAGAGAGGAAGACAACCTTACAAATGGAGATTTCCTTTATAAATGTAAATTTCTCTTACAAAAAGGTAACTTTTACTCAGTTTTTGGAGCTTTTCCTGTGTCTGCTGTTTCTTGAAAATAAGCCTAAAATAATCCTTATGCCAAAGGGGCATATTTTGGGATGGCAAATTCTGCTCCCTTCAGTGGATTTCATTTCCTAATGTGATTGGCAACCACTAGGCAGAGGATCTCTGTCCCTCTCTCTCTGAGATCCACACAGTTCCACTAATGGGTCCTGGGGCTAGAATTCCAAACTCCTGCAAAATTTTTGATGAATTTGGTTTAATTAACCAGCCTTTATAACCCGGAGAGTGAGGCAAAGCTGGTTGTCTTAGTTTTGCAGCTGGTATTGGGCCATTGTCTGAGCCAATACAATCTGTATAATCATGATCTCTAAGCAATTTGGTAGCTGTTTGTCCCCTTGAGCTATCATAAAGGGGTCATATTGCACAAGGAATCAAGTCATAAACGATGTGGTTTGGAATATAGGTGAGGTTCGGTGGGGTGAGGTCCGGAGCCAATGACCAAGAAAGAATTCTTGAGACATCTTAGGTGCAAAAGGGTGGTTACTGAAGCATGGGGACAGAAAGAGCTGCTGCCCCGGATTGTGAGGGGTAGCTGATTATATACTATGGGGTTGGGGAAGGTAAGGAAAAAGGGAGGTTTCAAAAGAACTTTCATATGCTAAAGAGGACCTATAAGACAATGGAGGCCTTGCCATTGTCAAGTTAAGGTCCTTTTTCCTTCTAGTAAGGCATTAAAGTAAGATAGTTGGGAGCTTCCTGGAGGAACATTACACTTTGCCGGTTTCAAGTATCTGTCAATGGGAGGCAGATTATAAGAACATTTAATTGTATCTACCTTCCCCTCTGGAAGCTAGGCCATTGATAGAAATGCTTCGTTCTTGTAAATTGCTAAGACTTTTGTAAACTGAGGGAGACTCATATCTTGCAGGATTGTGATCTCTATAAATTAACTATTTGTTTTCCCTTTAGGGCAGCCAGGAGTGCCTGAGGAATG
This sequence comes from Neomonachus schauinslandi, assembly GCF_002201575.2. Classification (NCBI taxonomy): domain Eukaryota; kingdom Metazoa; phylum Chordata; class Mammalia; order Carnivora; family Phocidae; genus Neomonachus; species Neomonachus schauinslandi. The sequence goes on along the minus strand of NC_058405.1, from coordinate 182,433,309 downwards.
TCACATATATCCCATGGGTAGGTGGGAGGGAGGGTTGTGGGGTGTCAGCTTCTGCCTGTCCTCAGCTAGCCTTCTGCCCCCTCATCAATAAATATTTGTTGTAATGGTTTCCTTTTAATGCTATGCTAAATTACAACAAATTTAGTGGCTTAAAAATACACAAATTTACTATCTTAGAGTTCTGTAGGTCAGACGTCCTAAAATCAACAAGGCTAATATGCTGAGCAATGAACACAGCAGCAAAAGGTTCCTAACCATGGGAACTAAGCAGGTTCAAAATCAAAATCAAAAGCAATTAGCAGGGCTGTGTTCCTTCTGGAGTCTCTAGGAGAGAATCCATTTTCTCACCTTTTCCAGTGTCTAGAGGCTGTCTTCATTCCTTGGCTCATGATCCGGTCCTGTCAACAGCAATTTCTGCTTTTGCCTTGACATCTTTTAATCTGCCTCTAACTCGACTGCCTTGCTCTTATAAGGACCCTTGTGATTATGATAGAGACATCTGGATAACCCAGGATAATCACCCTATCTCAGTATCCTGAATTCATTCACATCTGCAAAGTCCCTTTAACTTATTCACATATGTATAGGTTCTGGAAGGCAGGACATGAACCTCTGGGGGGGGTGGGGGTGGGGAGAGGAGCATCATTCAGCCTACCACACCTTGTAAGTTGAACAGTCACAAGAGACACAAATGATAGTGTAACATAACAGTCAGCAGGTTCTAAGTGTGGCAACATGGGGGTGTGCAACTAGGATCTCCCTTCAAGAAAGAACTTGCAAGATAGGCCCTTAGCTGGCAGCCTCTAGTTACAGCTCTTTCTACAGCCGTACAGCTTTTGAGCAAATGCCTGGCTCCTCCTGGGCAACCTCCGGACAGTGAGCACAGGGAGGGTCCCAGAACCTGCCCATTTCTGCCCAATGCAAAGTTCTTCTACCAGGCGATCTTTGTTCCTGATTCCCTTTTCTGCTGGCTGACAATGCCAGATCCACACCACAGCCCATGTTTCCTTGTCCCCTTCTGCTTTCTCCCTCTTTTTTCATGGATGTCAGATCTACATCACAATCTGAAGGCTTTTCCTGCCCCACTTTGCATTCTTCCTCCATTATCTTTCCCAGGCACAGCCCCAGCCCTACGTTCCTCATCCCATCTCTGTGTCTTCTTGTTCAGCGGACACAAGTCAGTATACTAGGATCCCCTGACTGACCTGTGGATTTCATGTGGTTTAGAAGGAGAGTGGAGGAAGAGAAATTTCTGGAATGGAGTAATATGGTAGGACTTCATGGAGGGACACATTGGATGTGTATGTAGAGGCTGAGAGAAGATAAGGCAATTTTGGTGGAGGAGCACAAGAAAAAGTGGGGAAAGCAAGGTATTCTTGGAAGACAGGAGATAGGTCCTTCCTGAGTTCCATTGCCGAAAGTTAGAAGTGAATAGGCTTTACAATAACTGTTATGGGAGTCCTGATACCAGTGTCTAAGATGTGACAGACTTGGACTCTGAACATCATTATGGGTTCATCCTAAGGTCTAAATACATTTATGTTATTTGTATCTATCGCAACCTTTTATTTTGTTAATTCAAAAGAGGAAGCAAAAGTAAGGCAACCTTTTTCTTAGCTGTTACCTTGAATGGACTATGTTATATAAGTGTCTTCTGACTCCCTTTCCTATAGAATCTTAGAGTGAGACTTCACTGTGTAGTTATATATTTCTCTCTTATAGGGCACAGGTAAAACATTATTTTTTTCGTCTCTTTTCACTGAGGAAAGACCATGGTCAATCTAACCTCTAGGGCTTTAAACTGTGAGGGAGAAAAAAAATGTCATTGGGCTAAGAATTCACTTATTGGATATTCCTTTTAAATTCGGGTGTTAGGTTCACAGCTGCATTATAGATGTGGTGGAAATGGACACTTCTGTTTGAGTCTGGGCTTTCCTATTCATGGATTATTATCAGACTATATTTTCAAATCAGTATGTTCCCTGCAGAAAGCATGATATCCTCACTCTTCTTTTTAATTGCTTTTACTTTGTATTAGTGTCAAATGTGTGTGTTCTATCATCCCCTGCAAGCATACCCAACCCCCCGAAAATGTAAAATTATCTTCTCACCCCAATAATTCCTACTTCTAGTGAAAAAGAGAAGGAATTCAGTGGCAGGCAGGAAAAGTCTTGGCGAGTTACAAATTTCATTTTAACCTTAAGAACAAGCCTGAAAATTATTCTCCAAGTGGATCAATGGAGTCCCAAAATAGTAACACACTTGTGCTGACAGATGGAGCTGTGGATAAAGGAATGTGTACAGCAATTACTGCCTGGAGCATTTGCATCTCTCATCAGGTCTCTGCTCTGGTTGTGTATTCAAAACTACTCTGTCCACTAACAGGCAACTGCGCATGCTCTCTTCATTCATTTTGCTGTGATGCGGACCAAATTGTTCACAAGGATCTCTGAAGCAATAATAATTAAAACTATAGCCAGAGAGTTCTACCTCTATGGTCCTAAAATGTTATCATTTAAAAACACCACCTCTTGTAGTTTTCCCCAGACAACACATCTAAGAAAAAAAAGGAAGCAGATGAGTGGAATGAGGAAGGGGAGGGGAAGGAGAGAAAAATCTCCCACTCAAGTGTCAATAAACTTGCTTTCTTTCCTTAAAAAAAAAAAAAAAAGGTACTTTCCACTTTCTCTTCCTATCTACAGAATAAAGAGTAGCCATATTCATGTTAAGATCTCATTTATTGGTCTGGTTTGTAGGCAGCATAGTAAATACGAACTCAAGAGTCTGCATCCAGACTATTTCAATCTACCACCAGCACTGGGAACTTGGGCAAATTTCTGAAACTTTTGGTGCCTCGATTTTTTTCACCTATAAAAATGAGGGTTAATAAGCAGAATTATTCCATTGGTTTGATGAAAGTTAATCTATAAGTAAATTTCTCAAAGCAGTGCCTGCCACACGGTAAGTTCTGACAAACCTTGCCCCCAGTGCAGACCTGACCGGTCCCACAACCGGCCACTAAGGAATTAAGCTGATGCCTTGGCCAGCAGTTACTGGGACTTGATATAAACACAGCAGAGGCTTCTAGTACCTATAACCTCAGGTCGCTCCCCACGACCACAGCAGAGCATCTCCAGCCTTTCTGACCACAGGCCCTATAGTGGCCAGTTAATCAGCAGTGCCCAGCAGCTCTGCTTTCTTAATACAAGAATTTCATGGCCTTCTGACCTTGAATCACCTACCTAATTTCTCCCGCCCTGAACTTCGACCCCAGAGTCTAGACTCTCGTTCCAGGCTCCAAAGTAAAACCGCTCCACTCAGGGTTCAGGCTCTTATCACTTGGTATTTATTTACTTATTTTAAAGCTAAGTAAAGTATTAGCTTTTATTATTTGAATATCTATGGTAAAAAAAATTACTAGGATCAACAAAATTAAGAGTAACTGGAATAGGGGCGCCTGGGTGGCTCAGTCGGTTGAGCGTCTGCCTTCAGCTCAGGTCATGATCTCAGGGTCCTGGGATCGAGCCCCACATCAGGCTCCCTGCTCAGTGGGAAGCCTGCTTCTCCCTCTCTCACTCCCCCTGCTTGTGCTCTCTCTCTTTCAAATAAATAAATAAAATCTTTAAAAAAAAAAAAAAGAGTAACTGGAATAGGTAGGTTTGCGTTTCTCACCTGGGAAACATTAGACAAAACAAGTAGGTGATGGAGAAAACACCAAGGCATCTGTGCAGTTCTCAACCTATTGAATCATATATAAATGAATAAACCCTATGGTAGTGTTTTGTATTTAAGAAATATTTTTAGAAATAAATTTGATTTATTTATGATGTGTATTGGATTTATCTCAAGAAAATTTTTAAGAGATTTATTTATTTATTTATTTATTTATTTATTTATTTATTTATTTGAGAGAGAGAGAGTGGGGGGAGGGGCAGAGGGAGAAGGAGAGAATCTCAAGCAGACTACATGCTGAGCACAGAGCCCAACTTGGGGCTCAATCCCACAATCCTGGGATCACAACCTGAACCAAAACCAAGTGTCGGACACTTAACAAATTGCACCACCCAGGCGCCCCAAGAAAACATTTTAAAAGAAACATTCCCACTGATTTCTTCCAATGCATATTAGATATATTTTTTAATATTTGAGTTTTGATCACCTGGAATTTCTTTTAATGAATCAAATGCAATAAGAATTTTTTTCTTATTTTTATAAATGGCTAGTTATACCAGTATTAATAATTGATTAAATTCATGTTTCACCAAATATTTAAAATATTAGTCTTTATAAGTAAAATTTTCATGTATTCATATAATGGTGAGAAGTCTCTCTTTAGCTTCATTGATTTGTTTCTGCTTCTTCTTTCCAAGTGTCTTCATTAATGTAAAATTTTAATATACTTTAATATTTCATTGAACCAGGGCCCTGTGCCTATGACTCCTTATTTTCAGAGCAATCCTGGACATTATTGAATGATTCTTTTTACAAAAAACTTCTACCTTCAATGCTATTTCCTGAAATCCCACAAAGCAAACAAGCTCCTATTGTCACTTTAATTGGGATGGATTGAATTTCTATGCCAATGTAAGGAAACTACATCTTTACAAAAGAGAATTTTCTATTCTATGATGAAATATGTTTTCCAGTGACTTCCATAATTCAGTAAAAAACACCATTTAAGGGGTGCCTGGGTGGCTCAGTCAGTTAAGAGCCTGCCTTTGGCTCAGGTTGTGATCCGGAAGTCCCGGGATCAAGCCCACGTCAGGCTCCTTGTTCAGCAGGGAGTCTGCTTCTCCCTCTGTCTCTGCCCCTCACCTGCTCATGCTCTCTCTCTTGCTCTCTGTCTCTCTCAAATAAATAAATAAAATCTTAAAAAAAAAATGCCATTTAACTGCAACCAAAGCAGGACCTCCCTGCGTCTGATTGTGTTTGGGAATGGATTGAGCAACAAGAGCCTGGAAATCCACCTACCTATGAGATCCATTCTGTGAAGATTAGGTCGGTCAAGGACTTCTTTAATACTTTTGGCAGTAAAGGGTTGGCAAAATAATTTATGAAAGTGGATTGAGAAATATTCAAAGACAAATTATGGCATAGGAAGACATGGTTTCTCTTCATGTGTAAAGTTACTCACTCCCATCCCTAAAGTGCAGGGAGCTCCTTCCTTCACAGTTGATTTGAATGTCACTGAACCATCCACACTTTGTCACTTGATTCCAATTAAGAACGATAATGGTTTTGTCAAGTGGCTGTTTGTGGCTTGTCTGGGCAGGCAGCTTGAGGCCGTGGAGCTGCTCTTAACTAAATGGCCACTAAGGAATTAAGCTGATGCCTTGGCCAGCAGTAACTCTTCTCTAACCAGCTAAGCCAACCAGCCGTAAGTGTCTTCTATACAATTGTCTTCTCATTATTTTTATACGACCTAGAATTTTCTAAAATAGGATAGATGCTGAACTCCTTTGATCCATATTCATGTTCATTTAGACATGTAAAGTTCAGTAGATTCAATAGTATGCAGTGAAACTTTTTTTAAATGTCAGTTATTGGAATTAGAAAAGTAACACATGCTTATTTTAATAATTTAAACAATAATTTGAACAATGCCTTAATAATGAAGCATCTGAATTAATGCCAACCCTCTCAAGTAAGCACTGCTATATACTTGATTTAGATGCCAAAACATATATACATATATGTGCAGCTGTGGATTTTATGGGGCGACTGCCTGGCTTCTCACCTCTGTGCCCCGGAGTTTTGCACAGAACTGAGGTAACCACCTTCATCCATTGCAGGGCAGGGCCAGCACCGTAATAGGACCTTCAACGTGAAATCTTTTATGACATTCTCAGAGTACTGAGGAAAGGTATGCATTCTCTTCTTTAAAAGAAATGACACAATTGGGGCCCCTGTGTGGCTCAGTAGGTTAAGTGGCTGCCTCTTGATTTCGGCTCAGGTCATGATCTCAGGGTCCTGAGATCAAGTCCAGCGTGGGGCATCACACTCAGCCCTGAATCTGCTTGAAGATTCTCTCCCTCTGCCACTGCCCTTGCTCTCTCTCTCTCTCTCAAATAAATAATCTTTTTAAAAAGAAAGAAAGAAGGAAAAAAAATGACACGGCCAATCAACAACAGCCTTTTTTGTTGTAGAATCATCATTTTCCCTCCAGGTTGGGAAAATACTGCAGAAAAGCAAAGGCGTAATCCTTGCCATTGAGAAAACTGAGACCCCCCCCTCTCGGTTCCTTTCTGAGGAGCCTAGAAGTCCTGACCCAGTATTTCTTAACTTTGACTGGGCCTCCTGAAACACCCCCCCCCCCCCCCCATTCTTTCTACCCACAGGAACCCATGACATTTATTGTCTCTCCCAACCATTTGATGCTTGTTCTCAGTCTTTTGGAACTGCTGGCATTATCAATTTTAATGCTATTTACTATTAGGCATGTCTTGTCTCTTTAACTAGGATACAAATTCCCTGAGAAAAGGGACTTTGTATTTTATTTCTTTATATCTATCACAAAGTCCAAGAGGCCATTATGCTCATAATATACACTTGATAAAAAGATACATACAGGTAAGTGGTCTCAAAGTTTTACACACACACGCACACACACACACATACACACGAACACGCACACGCACACACACTTGGGTTTGAGTCCCACTTTGGCCAATTACAAGCTGTGGAATGTTGACAATTTCCTCCTTGATAATATTGGGATAAAATACCCACTTCACAGAATTGTTGTCAAGACTAAATATTACATGTAAACACTTCACTACTTATTATATAAATGCCAGGCACAAGTAGGGTTGGTAAATATTTGTTGAGAAAAAATACAGAGCTCCTGGTTTGTAATCATTCATATAATAAGAGAATGAGATTTGAAAGTGAATTAGAGGGCACCTGGGTGGCTCAGTTGGTTACTGCCTTCAGCTCAGGTCGTGACCCCGGAGTCCTGGAAGCAAGTCCCATCGGGCTCCCTGCTCAGCAGGAAGCCTGCTTCTCCCTCTGCCTGCCTCTCTCTCTCTGACAAATAAATAAATGAAATCTTAAAAAAAAAAAAGTGAATTAGTGATTATCTATCTTAATCTTGTTTTACAGATGAGAAAACACACAGAAGTGATGTGTTTCAAGAGTATACAACCAGGGTGCTACTATACATACTTAATAAAAATTCTGTTAAATAAAACCTCACACCTTCAAGTGCAAGCATTGTTAGAATAATTAATATGCTTCGAGGAAATCTTTTATTCATAATTAACCTATAGTTGATGATTATAATCATTTTAGTAATCTCCCTGGTTAAAAAAAAAAATCTTTGTCTTTGAGCTGTTACATAAACACATAAGGCTAGGAAATGTGAAGGTACCTGATGGTGAGTTGAAAAACTGTGTTCTCATAACATCTAATTTATGCAGATTTAAACACGCTTATTGTGAAATCAACCGTATCTGCCTGATGTTGAGGGAAGAAATACACGAATAGGATTAACAATGCCCTATAGAATACCCAGCTCCTTGTTATAGAATAGTTACATAACTAATTATAATACTGAAGTGAGAAAAAAAATCCAATAAAGAAAACTAGTGTTCATTTCTTCTGATTTTGTGGCTGACAGCCCTGGGCAAGGCATGCTGGCCAAGTATGGAGATACTGGGCCCCTGAAAGGAGGGGCAACTGCTCACCCATCTTCACAATTATCTTCATTCTCTTGCTTCCTCTGTATTTAAATCTACATGATTAAAGTACAGGCTTGCCAATGGAAAAAGGTGGGCCAGGAGTTCTGACAACCTTGCATTCAGCCTGCCTGCAACGTTAGTGCGCACCACCAGGCCTGTCGACCCTGTTACATGTGCCAGGAGAAAGGGCAAGAGAGCTGTACTTTAAATACCAAGCTCAGAAATCATTAGGCCATCAGCCCATTTTAATAAAGAATAAACATGCTCTTTCCAAGGAAAAACAGAGCCTTCATCTTAGGATTTGCCTTTTAAAACTCTAATGGAATCTTCATAGGGAATCTGTGTTATCAGAAGCCGCCTCATAATGCTGGCTTCTGAAATCATATGTTAAGGAGTCACCGAGAAACTCGCTGCCATGTGAATCATCTCACATAAACCATCTCTGTTCCCATGGCCGATCAGGTAGGCTATATTCTTTTAATTACGGATTTGAACACTTTGAACACAAAAGGCACAAATGCAGTTAAAGACCTCCGAAGGATGACCTGGAGGAAGAGTCTCCCAACCAAAATTTTACTTCCTATCCTAGCTTCCCGCTGCATGGGTACTAAATCCTTTTTCTTTTTCTTTTTCTTGTTTTCATAATTCAACTTGAGTACATCCAAGTGATCTTTGGAGGAAAAAAAGTCCAAATGTTGAACTGGAATTGGATTAAAGTTATGAATAAATGATACTCCATCCATCTTTCTCTCCCACCCCTTCTTTTCAAAGACAGTTAAGGCAGCAGTCCCTGCTGGGCGCCTGGCAAGGAGGTAATGGTTTCCCACACGGGACAAACAGCTTCTGGAAAGAGCCTCTGACAACCCCACAGCCTGGTGTTGCTTTGTCTGGCTCACAGCTTCTCTCAGACCTGTTGATAATATTTATTTTACTTCTGTAGAAGAGTCTTCCTTTCTGTGTTGAACTGAGACTGAAATGGCCTCAAAAAGGTGGTTAAAGGCAGCTTATCCTCTGTTTCAGCGCCATGATTTCACCTTCCAAAGACAGGTGGCAGTTACTAACTGCCGAAATCTCTCTTTCCCTAGCCAAAGACAAATCCTAAGTTCAACAGCCAAATTTAATGGAAAAACATAGGCCTTGCTTCATTCTGAATTTGGCAGATTTAGTACACTAGCAGGTAATCTTCCCTGTTGTAGTCAGAACCATAAATATACAGATGCTGATATTGTGAGACTTCCAAGTCAGAAGCTTAGGGGCTTATTTCTTATGGAAATAGCAGCACACCCCTTCCTTTCTGCATTTTTTCACTGTATATGAATTATTCATAAGTATAAAATACTGAGATTTATTTTTCAGCATGAACACACAAAAAAAGAGGGAGGAGAACGTATCATAAGCCGCTGAATTTACATTCTTTACAAATAGCTTGAGATCTCAAAGGATTCTTAAGTGAGAAAAACAGGACAATTTTAACATGACTTTTTTACAGAATATTTCGACAGGAACTTCTGGGCAGCTCATTGGTATAAACAGACTCACAGAGGAAATTAGTTCTTTGTACCAGAAGTGAGATCAGACAAGTGTCAGAAAGCACGGCAGGGCTTTTCATGTTTGTGTGGATGAAAGAAACAGGAAAAAAAAAAAATGCAGCGTCTGAATTCTGTCATTCATTGTTAAGCCAAATTCTTCTTTCTCCAGTTATTTCTTAGGATTTTGGTACAGGTCACATGAAAAATTCCTCCTTACCTGCCTCACCGCCAGAGATCCTGCCTCAATACTTCTGGAGCTGTGCCTGGCAATGTGTTCCACAAGGGCCTCAGATTTTGGTGCAATGGACCCCTGGACCAAATTCTCAACACCTCAAAAGGCTAGGAAGAGCTTGAGACTTGAGTGATATCTTCTGGAGTCTTTATTTTAACAAGACCTTCCGGGAGGTTAGCATAGATGGCACGTTTTGGCAAAAGCCAGGCTCAGGTCCAACTGAAGTGAGGGGTGCCCAGCATCACAAAGTTCTCTGCTGGTTACAGGGCCAGCAGTGTAACGGTGTTGGCAGGGGCTGGGCGGGCGGGCGGAGGAGGGAGGTGCCCATTGATGTCAGCCATTGTGAAGTGAAGCGCCACTTATCCTACCTCTCAATACTCTGGCACTCTGGTCAGCAGCACACGTTGCCTTATGGGTAGAAATGCTTACATTGGCATAAAAATCCTTTATAAATAGAATTCTGCAAAGCACTGTAAACCTTATTCTTGGTGCCTCTGAAGTACCAAGGCCAAGGGCTCAAGCCTTAAAATTTTCAATATTTGGTAATTCAGAAGTCATTCGGAAATGAATTAGTGTATTAAACACTTGGGAAATTTATCTTGTAAGGTAGCAGGACCAGCTTCCCTGGAGAGATTAAAGAGTGGAGATGCACTTACAGGTAGGCTTTAAGATTCACTTTACAGGCTTCTATTTGCTGTTCAGGCAGTGAATATACCTCAAAGGAGATGACACTTCCCTAAAGTTTTCCTTCTTTCTGGCTTCCTTAAGCGATTTCGGGCCAAGATGCCTCTATTCCTAACCTGTCCACCATGACACTCTACTTGGGATCTGAAATAAGCAGGTGAAGATTAACATTAGTATTTCTCTGCCTGGGTTGTTTCTTCTTAAACAGAAACAAACAAGATGGTCAAGAAGATGGGCACAGTCAATTAATGGTATTTCTGTCTTTAAGTTTTGTATTTAGGGTAAAAGTGGAATGGTACTCCCATGAGAAAAATTTGGAGGAACACCATCTTTAGGTCATGGCTGTCTTATTACGGGGGCATTTGAAAAACTCAAAAACCTGTTTAGCAAAGTACTAAGAGGACAATGGATGTCACCGTTCAAGAGCTGTGTGCAGCTGTGTGGAAGGTAAGAAATAATTGATACAGATTTTGTTTTATGGTTGAATGGGACTTTCTCTCCTCTCCCCACAGTTTGATTTCCTGAATAAGAGTCGATATATAAGGTAGTGGAAAAAACACCAATTAAATTAAGTAATGCATTAATGCACTAAATGTGCATTGGATCCTTGCTATGAACAAAGCACTTTTCTAAGCACTATGATTGTATCAGTGAAGAAAGCAAGAAGGAAGATATTCCTGCTTTTGTGAAATTTACATGCTAGTGTAAGGATACAGAAAATATACATAGTAGGTAAATACTATGCTATGTGAGAATGTGGTTAAGTACTATGAAAAAATACAGCATAGTTATGGAGACTCCATTCAAGTAATAATTGCCTTTTGACATTCCCTATCAGGTACTGTATTAGATAAAAGAGCTCCAACAGAGTCTTGACCTCTTAGGAGTGAGAGCCCCATGTTGTGACTGTCATACTCCAGGGCTGGCCAGGAAGAGGACTTGTGGATTGCCACTCAGCCTTGGCTGGTCATGGAGGGTATTGCTCATAGACCATGGCACCATTTCTCACTGGGCTCCATAGTTCATTTCAATACAGTGTTCCAGGCAGTCTCCACCCGTGAATCAGAGCTGGGCTTCAAGGGGAACCAGGAATGGTGTGAAATTAGACATGTTACCTAACTACACCTCAACTCAGCTTGCTCCTCTTTAAAGGAAGTGAGACTATGTTTTGAATAGTTCTTGCTAGTTCTGAAATATAACATTTCTCAGGAAGCATATATCGACCAAATGAATTGTATAGAAACTATCTGATATAGGACATCAGAATAGGGGGAAAAAAATCCTCATTTTCAGTTATAAAATTAGATTATCTCCTATCACTGTTGTTCCTGTAATCTGTTTCCTAGAATATTCCCACAAGATATTTCTTGGAAAATGTCTAAATTTTGTCTCTTAGGGTTCCACACAGCACTTTAGTACAAAATGCTCAGGAAAAAAAAAAAAAAAAACTGTGCTTCTTCTTATTCTTCATCTGGGTCTATGAATACAACATAGATAAGGTAGGATGTGATTAAGAAGAGGACATCAGAAAAATCAAGGTACGACCCGAAGGTTCTCTAAAGGCATCTGGGAATAAAGACTTAGAAAGCAGAATAGCAGAGAAGGTGTAATGTTTGGCCCTCATGGCATTTTTTGTCATAGTCTGACCCTGTTAGGCTAATACTTTGTTTTGTCTTTTTCATGTTTCACTGATGAGTTTTTATTAAAATTATACCCTATTCTCATACTTAAATTTTAAAAATTTTCTCTTCTCTTAGTATCCATATTGTTATCTTTTTAAATACCTATAAAAGCTTTCCTACAATTATTTTGTTACATATTAAATATTCTCTTAAAATCTCAGTCATTTCTCTTCTATCTCTCTGTCCTAGATTCATGCCTTGCCATCACTACCATTTTTCATGCATCTTTAATTCCTTATTCCAGAGAAGCATTAAAAGCAAAAAAGATTTTCCTAGATCCACTATTTTTAAAAGAATAGATTTAAAAAGGAAAAGCCAATGTCAATATTTGATATGATACTGAAGATTCTTATTAATGAGGCTTCCCTACAGAGTTACACATTTTTAGGTTAAAAAATTAGACTGAAGGGGGCACCTAGGTGGCTCAGTTGGCTAATCAACTGCCTTCAGCTCAGGTCATGATACCAGGGTCCTGGGATCCAGTCCCACATTGGGCTCCCTGAGCAGCAGGGGGTCTGCTTCTCCCTCTCCCTCTGCTGCTTCTCCTGCTCTCTCTCTCTCTGTTAAATACATAAATAAAATCTTAATAAAATATTAGACTGGAGAATTACTTCCAGTTCAGGTCAAGATGTACTAAGAGTGACTAGATTTATCGTCCTGCCTAAACCAACTAAAAAACTGGACAAAATATATAAAACGATGGTTTCAAATATTGGTATTGGGCAGAGTAGGACAGGGATCACTGAGAGGAAACAGAGGTGCCCTATGATTTCCCTAGATTACTGTCAGGTCATATGTGGGGTTGAAGGGTGATGGGATCTCAGCGTAGTGGTTTCCCTGAGTTGAGCAGATGGAGTAGGCAGTCAAAGGAGACCAAAGTGCTAAGAATCTGCCAGTGAGAGTACCTGAAAAGAGAGAACTGCACAGAGATCGAGATCCAGGGGTCTGCAGTTTTCCCCTTCAGTTTTCAGCCGAGTATGATTAAGTGCATGCATATGAATGAAACCTCCTGTGGCCAAAGAGCCACTCAAAAGGATTAGGTGAAACAAGAGCCAGAGATCACATCTGCTGGAATAGTTAGTGCCCCCACCAGCCAGAGTGGGAAAACTTCACAGTTCTCATTGTATGAGCTTAAAGTGCTCAGGAAAGTATTGACCAAGCATTGGGGTAAAATTAGCTCCTGGATAAAGGCAGCTCTAATCCCACCTGAATAAACCTTTAAAGCAAAGGATTAAGTTATTTGCATGTAGTTTAATTGCAGAACAGTTAATGAAGAGTGGAAGAATACTTATAGTAGTACAAAAATACTCAGCAAACAGTAAGGCAAATTTCACAATGTCTACAATCCAGTAAAAATCTTAGGCATGCAGAGTAAGAGGAGAAAAATCAATCAAAAATGATCCAAAAATGGCACAGGTGAGAGAATTGGAAAAGGACATTAAAAGTTATAATAATTAGGGGCACCTGGGTGGCTTAGTCAGTTAAGCTCTGACTTCAGCTCAGGTCATGATCTCAGGGTCCTGGGATCAAGCTGGGGTTGGGCTCACAGCTCAGTGGGGAGTCTGCTTGTCCCTGTCACTCTCCCTCTGTCCCTCCCCCTGCTAGTGTTCTTTCTCTCCCTCTCTCTCAAATAAATAAAATCTTTATTAAAAAGTTATAATAATTATATTCCATATGTTAAAGAAAGTAGATAAATTATGGAATATATTAAATAGAGACCTAGAATATTTTTTAATATTTTTATTTTGAGGTAATCTTAAATTTACATACAGTTGTAAAAAATAACAGAGAGATCCCATAGAAACTTTATCCAATTTACCCCAATGGTAACATATTGCAAAACTATAGTAAAATATCATAGCCAAGACACTGAGATTAATGTAGTCAAGTCTATCACCACAAGGTTCTCATGTTGATTGGTTATAGGCACACCCATTTTCCTCCCAACATACCCTTTCAACCCTAGTAATTACACACCTGTTCTTCATATCTATAATCCTATATTTTAAGAATGTTATATCAACAGAATTATATAGCTTTAACCTTTTAGAATTCGCTTTTCTCACTAAGCCTAATTCACTCAGGATTATCCAGGTTGTTGCTTCTATCATTAGCTCATTCCTTTCATTGCTGAGTTGTGTTCCATGGTATGATTGTTAGAACAACTTAACCACTCATCACTGAGGAGCATCTTGGTTGTTTTCAATTTGGGGTTGTTATGAATAAAAATGCTACAAACATTCATGTAAGAATTTTGTGTGAATATAAATTTTCATTTCTCTGAGATAGATATCTGGCAGTGCAATTACAGAGTCAGATGACCCAGGTGCCTGTTGTATGTTTAGTTATTTTAAAAACTGCCAGGGGTGCCTGGGTGGCTCAGTCATTAAGCATCTGCCTTCAGCTTGGGTCATGGTCCCAGGGTCCTGGGATTGAGCCCTGCATTGGGCTCCCTGCTCGGCGGGAAGCCTGCTTCTCCCTCTCCCACTCCCCCTGCTCGTGTTCCCTCTCTCGCTGTGTCCCTGTCAAATAAATAAATAAAATCTTAAAAAAAAAAAAAAAGTCTGCCTTCGGCTCAGGTCATGATCCCAGGGTCCTGGGATCGAGTCCCGCATCGGGCTCCCTGCTCTGCGGGAAACCTGCTTCTCCCTCTCCCACTCCCCCTGCTTGTGTTCCCTCTCTCGCTGTGTCTCTCTCTGTCAAATAAATAAATAAAATCTTTAAAAAAAAAAACTTGCCAAACTGCTTCCTAAAGAGGCAGTGCCGTATTACATTTCTACTAGCAATAGATGAGTGATCCAGTTCCTTCACAACCTTATCAACTTTTGGAATATTGATAGGAATTGCATTAAACCTGTATATCAATTTGGAGAGAATTAAAATCTTTGCCATGTTGAGTATTCCAATCCCTGAGCATGGTATGTCTCTTCATTATTTAGATATTTGATTTCTTTCATCATGATTTTATAGTTTTCAAGATTCAAATCCTATACATGTTTTATTAGATGTACACCTATGTATTTGCCCAAGTAGTCCTTTGTAGCCAGGTTCTTTTCTCCATAGAAAATTTGTGTGAATTTGAAGCTACCAAAAGTTATCAATAAAAAAAAAAAATCAAATGCAAGTATTCATCTTTAAAGATTAACACACTAACCATTCTAAGACAAGACATCATGTAAGTACACCTAGAAGAGAGACTGGTCATACTTTTTTTTTTTTTTAAGATTATTTATTTATTTATTTGACAGAGAGAGACACAGTGAGAGAGAGAGGGAACAGAAGCAGAGGGAGTGGGAGAGGGAGAAGCAGGCTTCCCACTGATCAGGGAGCCCGACGCGGGGCTCAATGTGGGGCTCAATCCCAGGACCCTGGGATCATGACCTGAGCCAAAGGCAGACGCTTAACAACTGAGCCACCCAGGTGCCCCAAGACTGGTCATACTTTTATTGGGTATTGTGATATTTGCTTTGTGGGTCTTTTTTTTTTTTTTTAACTGGATAACAGCAAGATACAAACATGAGGATGGGGGTCTTGAAGAAAATTTTTACTGAAGATGATATTTTTATAGTCTGGCATCAGACTTTGACACATGTATTCTCTGTCAGCAACTTAACAAAGTTGGTAACATTCTTAACACGCGATGAGTGCCCTGTCAATCAGTGCTTCAAAGTATAGGGAAGCCTGAAAGATTTCAGATGAGATAAAAATGCAACTGAACTTGTGAAAGCAGCATTATCACATTATTATTTCCAAGATCAGCCATGAGAAAAGCTAGTCTTTATCCAAAGGGCTCTGTTAACTAGGACCCAAAATGATATACATTTTTAAATAGCCCATAAAACTTCTACCTTTAAAGGCTGATGGGGATTCCATCTCACATTTCTATAGAGAATATTTTTCCTTTAAAAAGAAAGTTCTTTTGAGATTAGATACCACATTGTTACCTGAAAACATGAATATGTATTTTGAGTACCCATAAAATAAATAATAGAAGAAAAGCCCTGTTAGCCAAGCGCAATACTATTCATCCACTTGAGGATAGAGTTTAGACTAAATTTCTATGGAATCATGTAGAATAAAGTGATTTCAGCTACCAAACTGATCCTATATTCTCCCACAGTGCATTTCACTGGTGGTACACTAAAGCTGCCTAATAAATGTCTTCCCTTCAGTTATTAGCAACTTTGCTTTCTTCCACAAAGATTTTCATAAGTCCCTGAAACATTGCCCTCACCTAATGGCTCATCTCATCCCATATCCAGATGGTCTCCGTATTGGGCTGGAGGAATACAACCCTAGCAAATTAAATGAATCTTAGTTCTTGAAGAAGTGATTTTATGCATATCAGGACTCCCATAATCCTTTCTCAAAGTGTTATCTCTCTTCATACATCAGTGATTCAGTGGGATTCTCAGGTTTTTTTAAATCTATGTAAACAAAACAAAACAAGAGGTGCCCAGCTGGCTCAGTTGATAGAGCATGCGACTCTTGATCTTGGGGTTGTGAGTTCAAGCCCCATGTTGGGTGTAGAGATGACTTAAAACAAGACAAAAAAAAAAACCCTTCTCTAACTTCTGATAGCTCCTTGCCCTAGGGCAACATTTCTCATCTACATCAGACTTGATCATTGCTAATCAAAAAATGCTGATTTCTAGATCTACCATGAGTCTCAAAACCATTGCCTATTTTTAAGTAGGATGGAGGTGATTAACAGGCATGCTGAAGTCTGTAGTCCTAGGAAGCTGAATTCAGTTCCTCACGTTCTCGCTCCCACCTCTTTCTTCTGGTGGCCACAGTTATTAAGAGCATTTTAATATCAGAGAGACCACTGTGTGTTTCTGTGCCAAGGATATTAATTCAATTGAAAATAAAACTTGACAGGGTGCCTAGGCGGTTCAGTGGGTTAAGCATCCGACTCTCTATCTCAGTTCAGGTCTTGATCTCAGGGTCCTGAGTTCAAGCCCCATGTTGGGCTCCATGCTGGGCATGGAGTTTACTTAAAAAGATAAATCAATAAAATGTGGCAGCAGGGAAGGGAATCCATAGTTCATAACATAGTTCTGAATGAAGTAAAACAAGAACATGATTCATTTATTCCATAACATTGTTGAATGTGCTCCAGGTAAGTATGAAATGATAGTAAAACAGTGCTGGACTATGAGCTGTCTCATGTATGAAGTGGATAATGGTGTAGCAAAGGAGAGAAAATGTGACAATGATTAGAAAGATAGCTTAGAATACTTCAAGACTTCCAACATGACAAATTTTCTAAGAGTGAGATTTTAAAATGTCCTTTTTCCTGTCTTATTCCAAAGATAAATTTTTAATCTTCATATTCATGTTTTATTGAATACAAATTCTGTTTCATTCATATAAATGGCAGGTCTCTGCATCAGCCACTGTAGTTAACAAAAGCTTGGACTATGGACCAAGATTATGACTCGGTCCCAGCTCCTCCACTTAAAACCATATGAACTTGGGCTTTTTATTTCAACCAGACTAGTTCTAACTTTTCACAATAATAAAATAAGGATGTATATTGTTTCCTAGAGTCCTGGTAAGGACGAGGTAGGCTACTATACGAAAACAACTACAACAGCCCTTGGTGCAATGTAGACACTCATTCACTCTTAGTTCCTTGTGGAGCTGCTCTCTCCTGCCTTTGTGCGGCATCCTGTAATGACAACGGAGAGAGCCACTTCATGAGAGCTACTTTTATCTTTTACAAAAATCTGTAGTTGTGAACTAGATTTCAGAAGATAAACTGAGATAATGGTATTTTTTTCTCCTGATCATGATATTGAATATGCGGCAGATAAACATGAAGTGACAGCAAAACTGTGCTTGACTATTTGTGGCTTCATGAGTAACTACCCAGTGAACGATGGTGTCTCCCTAACTTGTGTTATATATTCCAGGATCACAATTAGAGCTTAGGCTGAATATCTCAATTGGAGAACTGGGAGCTATTCTAGACTCTTTCTGAGATTTAGTGAATAAAGATATATTAAGAAATGTTATGGGTTTAGAGGCCCCTTGGGTGGCTCAGTCGTTTAAGTGACTGCCTTCGGGGCACCTGGGTGGCTCAGATGGTTAAGCATCTGCCTTTGGCTCAGGTCATGATCTGAGGGTCCTGGGATCGAGTCCCGCATCGGGCTCCCTGCTCCTTGGGAGCCTGCTTCTCCCTCTGCTTCTCTCTCTCTCTGTCTCTCATGAATAAATAAATAAAATCTTTAAGAAAAAAAAAAAAGCGACTGCCTTTGGCTTAGGTCATGATCCTGGAGTCCCGGGATCGAGTCCCATATCGGGCCCCCTGCTCGGTGGGGAGTCTGCTCCTCCCCTCTCTCATGCTCTCTCTCTCTCATTCTCTCTCTCTCAAATAAATAAAATAAAAAATCTTTAAGAAATGTTATGGGTTTAATTCATTCACTCCACTACAGTGCCTAATTTCAAACTCAACCCAGGAATCCGAGTTTATCATTTATACAATAATTCTCATACTTGATACCTAGACGTAATAGTTTTTTCTTCCACTGAATAGGGAGAAAAATAATTTTTCTTTTAAGTATCCGTGGTGCAAAAACTTTAGGCCTTGGCTAGACATGATAGAAGGATGTACCATCTGGAAAGTGATTATACTAATTTAATTTTGTAAGTACCTAGTAAAATCTATGCTCTGCTTGTTAGGTGCATTTATTATTTTTGCAAATTGAGCAATCCCCCCCAAAAAAGCATAAAGGAGACAGTAGGTTCCCTTTCCAACTTAAACATGAGGATTCCTTACACCACCACTTTATAGTATTAAGGTAACCAGCTTGGCTTTAAAAAAATCCAAAGTTCAAATGTACATTACTGGCTTTCATCATATCACTACCTCCATTCCTCTCAAATACTTTCCCTCAAGTTCTGACAATTTCATGCCCCTTTCCTGTTAGTGTTTTTTTTCATCAGCTTCTTAAACACAATGCCTTGGGCGAATGTCATGACCATCCCCTCTTCACACTGATGCCAGCTAAAATAATGTTTAAAAAATAGCAAAATGAATATTACTCTCTAAAGTTAATATATTATTCTAGCTTTTTAGTGCTTCTCTAGTGTCTGATAGAGATACTAAAGTTTTGTCAATGTTTTGTCTTATTTATTATACAAGTCATAGTTCAGTTAAAAGCCACATCCAACATCTACCTGAAATCATTACAAAATAAACTCGAAATATTTTGACCAACTAAATATGTAACATGTAAGAATCACCCTGGATAGTTTTATTATTTACATGGTAATCTACTGTGCAGAAAACAGTTAACACAGCAAGCCCAGGGCTGCTATCTCTAGAAGAGGTTGCTTTCAAGGTTGGCTCTTGGCTAACTCTTGGCTAGGCTTCTGGAACTTTCCCTAACTGATAAGGTTGTTTTCTTATGCCTATACATACAACATGATTTATTGTTAACATTTACTGGAAGTCTGGAATTTTGCTAGTTGCTAGCAAAGAATGTGATATAGGTGACCTGCTTCAACTGGGCTTCCCTGGGCAGAAACATATATATGTACACATATATATATACACACATTGCTGTATTTTTGCTACTAGAGGCTAGAAGGAGAATGTGCTCTGTGTGAACACTTACAGGAAAGAGGGAGCATGGGAAAGTGAATGTGTATGTAACCAGACAACTCCTGTATTCTTTTCCCTTACAGATTCAGCTGTGTCTGTGTGCTGTGTTGATGTAATTATAACTCCATGCTGAATTCTGAGTTTTTTCTAGCAAATCACTGAACATGTGGGTGGTCTTGGAGACCCCCCCAAAAGAGTCACCTAATTACATAAAATACCAATTAGTATGAAATAAAACAGTAGAAGTTGCCTTTTTCAATCCCTCGAGATTGAAATTCTCTTTTCTCATAGCACATATGTTACTTCCCTGCTTAAAAATCTGCCATCCTTATGTGATGTATTTAAGATCCTAATTCTTCATGAACATCTACTAATTTCCTCCCCAACCTCCTCTCAATTCCCTTGTTCCCTTGCTCACTGGAATTTGGCCATGTTCTCCACCCCGGAAGAGAATCATGCATTATATCCACTCACCAAATGGGCCTGCCTCTCTCCTCCATTCTCCTGGTGCCATTACAAATCCATTGCTCTGCCACAGCTCCTAAAATTCACTTAATCTGAGGCACAGAAATGTGGGCATTGGATAATCTCTAAATCTGGTACTTTCCTCATAATTATTTATGAGCCATGGGACTCCTGAAACTAAGTTTAGCTGGCAATTCCTTTATAAACCATTGCAGTTGGTATGATGTTTGCCAAATTGTCCAATATACACAGTTCTTATCACTTAAGATGTGTTGACTGAAAATAAAGGTACCTCTGACTACCCATGACTGAAACTATAAGGGTATTTATTACAACTTACCTACCAAGAGCTCTGGGACAGGTGACTTCCAGGTCTGCTCAGGGGCTCTGCAGTATCAGACCACCGAGGTGACATTTCTGCATTTCTCTTAGCCTTCCCCGTTTAGCTACAATTTGGCAGCTGCTATCACAGACATCACACAACTAACTATATTCACACAGAAATCAGGGGTTAGGTGAGGTGTTGGTAGTAAAATAGCTTTTTCTTCCCAGCCTGGCTCTCTCTTTTATCAGGAAGCAGAATGTCTCCCACAAGGAAACAGTTGGCTCCTCTTATAATGCACGAGTGGCCAGAAGTAGTTGGCATGCCATCCCCTGTACCAATCCTGGTGAAAATAAATAGCATTCACGAGACTGGCTCAGACTAATCATAACTTGATCCCGATGATGGGAGGAAAGCCTTGAGCATGTTGCTGCTAAATGAAGCAGGGGTTATGTTAGCAGTAGCTGTTGGGTAGGCCAGTGGTTCATCCGGAGTACTAATTAGAACCCAGATCTGGAAGCCCAACCTCTTATGTCTGCTTCAGTAGGTCTCATGTGGAACCTGAGAACCTACATTTCTAATGACTTCTAGGTGATACTGTTGATGCTACAACTTTGGGAGGCAAGCACCAGCCTCTACCACACAACTCCATAGGTTGCAGATGAAGTCAGGGTCATCAAGTTATTTACACACCTAGGTAAGGATTCGTGCTGATATCATATACTGATACATGACACCTTGGTCTCACCTACAACTAACAGGCAAGCGTTAGTACTACCCTCCCAATCAGTGGGAACATAAACTGCATCAATTCCAGTTTTCATAGTTTTAAAATCAATTTTGTGATGTGCTTCATCATGTCAAACATATAAGGGAATAAGCTATAAAATAACACACACTTTGTGCAAAAACAAATCAACTCTTTAGCTGAAGGCAGATACCTAACGACTGAGCCACCCAGGCGCCCCCAAATCAACTCTTTAAATCAAGCTATGAGCCAGTCCAGATCATTCAAAATAACAGGAATTCTCTTATGAAATTTAAATGCAACATAATATTGTATTTTTCTCCAAACACCTGACTGTATAAAAATGGGAAGGATAATAATGTTTTACATTTTCTAAAAATATTCCATCGTAGGAAATTGAGTCTTGGCGTGGATTAATGTCAAACCAAACAGAGGGCTGGAAAATCAGCTGGTGAATACATTTTTATTGGTAGAGTTTAAGAAAATTGATATATCATGTCTAAGAGACTACAGAACAAATGCAAAAAAGAATGATTTGGATACATTATGTAGAATAAGTTTTGTATTATAATAGGCAGATATGAAGGTAGCAGGTAACATTATTAAAGAATGTCTATTAGTACCATATGCTATCAATATGGACTTGTTGATGATTTATTATATATCTAGTGTGGTGATAATGTCCTGTTATATGTTTGTGGACAATATGTAGAGGCAAAAAGTTTTACCCACACGAAGTGTCTAAGCAATAAAGGAAGTTATAAGGAAGGGGATATTTCAATGGCCATAAGCCCAAATACTATGATAAAGAGTGTGCACATGCCCTGAAGTAGATGGGAAAGGCTCCATAGAGGAAAGTTCTGCCTCAGGTTCTTTATCATTAAGGGAAAAGGAAGGAATTTTAAGTTACAGTAGGTTTGTAGTAAATTTTAAAAACAAGAAGTTTGAGTTCTCTTAGTTTGTCCTTTTTCAAGTTAGAATATAAAAAAAAGAAAAATTAGAGAATAAGGAGGAAGTTTGGCTTATTCTAGGGTGAGAATTATGAACAATTAAGAGCATACTGGCTTTTGAATTCATTGCTTTATCCTGGTGAACTACAAATGTGAATAAACAAGCCTATGGCAAAAACCTATTCAACTAAGCATTTTCACAGGGCAGATTTCTGAGGTTAGGATTTCAAGATTAAAGAGCTATTGAGTGTAAAAATAAGTTCTATATAAAATAGAGAAATGCTTTGCCATGCCATAAGGGATTATCTTATAAACACACATTTTACATGTGTGAGGAGCCAAAAAGACCCATCTGTGCTCCAGATATTATTTAACCATCTAGAAAGAACTCAGGCTCTGCCTGAGCCCTAAATTTGGATAAACACTTATGATCCCATATAACTAATTGCTCTTTTGTCATGGATACTTTTATCTTCCTCTTTATAAGCCCCATATTTTTGTTAATTTTTATTAGCACTTCCTACACATTGCCTGTATTCTTTACCTAAGAAATCTGGGCTAATATCATAAAATAGCCCTTAAATGTTATTTCAAAGATAAAGAATTTTTGAAAGAGTACAAGTGAAGGGAAAAAAGCTTTCTCTTTTTACTTCATGTACCTCTGTTTTGTTTGAAAATTTTAATAACCATTTACCATTTTTGATAAATGCTTAAACTAATAACTTTTTATTGTGGTAAAATATGCATAACATAAATTTATCATGTAAAATTTTCAGTGTACGATTCATTGGCATTAAGTACATTCACTTTGTTGTGCAATCATCATGACTATGCACATCCAGAACCTTCTTATGATCCCAAACTGAAACCCATTAAACTATAACCCCCATCCCTTCTCTTCTCAGCAACTAGACACCATTATTCTACGTTCTGTCTATATGAATTTGACCACTCTAGGTATCACATAAGTGAAATCATACACTATTTGTCTTTTTCTGTCTGGTTTATTTCACTTAGCATAGTATTTTCAAGATTCATCCATGTTGGAACATGTAGCAGAATTTCGTTCTTTTTTAAGGCCGAATATTCCACCGTTTGTCTATACCACATTTTGCTTATCCATTCATCCATCAATCCATTCATCCATGCAAGCAACACTTGGGTTGCTTCCACTTTTTGACTATTATGAATAATGCTGCTATGAAATGGATATACAAATATATGTTTATGTTCTTGCTTTCAATTCTTTGGAGTGTATATCCAGAAGTGGAATTTCTGGATCATATGGTAGGTCTATGTTTAAGTTTTTGAGGAAGCTTCATACTGTTTTCCTCAGTAGTTGTACCACTTGACATCCCCACCAGCTAGGCACAGAGTGCAGTTATCCCACATCCTCACCAATACTCATTATTTTCTGTGTTTTTTGTTTGTTTTTAATAGTAGCCATTTTAATGAAGTGAAGTGGCATCTCGTTGTGGTTTTGATTTGTATTTCCTTAACAATTAGTGATGTTGAGCATCTTTTCAGGTGCTCATAGGGCCATTTGTATATCTTCTTTGGAGACCTATCAATTCACATTCTTTGCATATTTTAAAATTAGATTGTTAGTTATTTTGTTGGTTTTTATCCTTTGGCATGTGGATATCCAATTTTCCCAAAGCTGTTTGTTGAAAAGATTGCCATTCCCCCCCCCTCCCCGAATAGTCTTGGCACCCTTGTCAAAAACCATTTGACCATGTATGCTAAAGTTTATTTCTGCACTCTCTATCCCATTGG
The DNA here is from genome assembly GCF_002201575.2 of Neomonachus schauinslandi. Lineage (NCBI taxonomy): Eukaryota > Metazoa > Chordata > Mammalia > Carnivora > Phocidae > Neomonachus > Neomonachus schauinslandi. Next base: position 182,409,630 of record NC_058405.1, on the reverse strand, counting down.
TCTATAGGTATGCCTTTATGCCATTACCACACTGTTTTGATTACAGTAGGTTTGTAGTAAATTTTAAAAACAAGAAGTTTGAGTTCTCTTAGTTTGTCCTTTTTCAAGTTAGCTTTGGAAAGTATGTATTTCTGCCATTTTGTTATTTGTTTTCAATATACCTTATAGCTCTATCGTCCCTCATTTCCTGCATTACTTTCTTCTTAGAATTTATTTGATTTTTTTATAGTGAAATTTTTAAATTCCCTTCAGATTTTCTTTTTAAGTATATTCTTTAGCTATTTTCTCTGTGGTTACATCAGGGATTACACTCCTATTTGAATTTACACCAGCTTGATTTCAACCACATACAAAAACTCTGTTCCTTCACAGCTCTGTCAGTTACCCCCTTTCAGTAACTGATGTCATAAAATTCTACCTTTATGCTTTGTGTGTCCAAAACATACAATAATAATTTTTAATGCATCAGTTTCTTAAATCATGTAGAAAACAAAAAGTCAAGATACAAAAACCAAAATTATAATACTAGTTGATCTTATATGTATGCTGAGGATAAATCTAAGCATCATTTACAAATTTTCTAATTTAGAAAACTTTGGTATAAATATATATATTAAAAATTAAATATGAGATGGCAGCTAGAGATTATAGCCATTTATACATTATTTCACTTGAAATTATACATATAATAGAAATAATAGAAATAGAGTATATCCATAGAAAATATTTTTATATAAATAATGGTTAGGAAAATCACTCTATTAAGGTAAACTGATATATTTTAGTTTTACATCTCTTCTCACAGGACAATTGATTTTTGTGTTTAAATTTCAAGATTAAGAACTGCAAAATGTTTTCAATTCTGTGATAAATGTCTTCAATATGTTTTGAGGTCTTAGGGGCAAATAATAGAAAAATATATTAAATAAACGTCATGAGGAAAGTAGAAACAGTGAAATACATAACATATTAGAGCTCAAGCTCAGAAAGACAGTTCTGCTTCAGGTGAATATATTCCCACCTAAAATAAACAGTTTTAATTCTTTTAAATGAAGTTCCAGTTTTAATTTGCTTGCACCTGTTAAAAAGCCAAAAAGCTTTGTTTCAGTCCTTTCACTATATTTTAAAACACGACAGTATCTATAACTTAAAGTGTTTTTATGAGACTTCTCATTGAAATATGTTTATTTAGACCATTTTTATTTTAGCAAACTGCATGGTTTATGGTGAAGTAGAGAACTGAGTCCTAATTTTTAATTCAAGTATTCCTTACATGAGTAGAACTGAAAGTGGATTAGAAAGTAAAATCCTAACCCAGGATGAAAATATGAAAAAAAAAACCCTATATATAGTTTCCTGAAGGGAAGTGCAAACAGAAATGATTCTATCATTGAATCAAAATAAAAAATTCAAAAAGCAGCTACTAAATTTAAATAATTTTCATACATAGTATTCAAATCATATTAAGATTGTTAATTTTAAAAACTTATGTTCCAAAAAAACAGAGCAAAATATTAATGGCACATAAAAGAGATTATTACCCACTTTCTGCCCATGGACGCCTCCGAGTACACATCGTTAAAGTCTCCCCTCCCACCGCCGTCATGTCTAAGTCAGAGTCTCCCAAAGAGCCTGAACAGCTGCGGAAGCTTTTCATCGGAGGTTTGAGCTTTGAAACAACCGGTGAGAGTCTGAGGAGCCATTCTGAGCAATGGGGAACGCTTATGGACTGTGTGGTAATGAGAGAACCAAACACCAAGCGGTCCAGAGGCTTTGGGTTTGTCACGTATGCCACTGTGGAGGAGGTGGATGCAGCCATGAATGCAAGGCCACACAAGGTGGCTGGAAGAGGTGTGGAACCAAAGAGGGCTGTCTCAGAGAAGATTCTCAAAGACCTGGCGCCCACTTAACTGTGAAAAAGATTTTTGTTGGTGGCATTAAAGAGGACACTGAAGAACATCATCTAAGATTATTTTGAACAGTATGGGAAAATTGAAGTGATCGAGATCATGACTGACCGAGGCAGTGGCAAAAAGAGAGGTTTTGCTTTTGTAACATTTGATGACCATGACTCTGTAGACAAGATTGTCATTCAAAAATACCACACTGTGAATGGCCACAACTGTGAAGTAAGGAAAGCCCTATCTAAGCAAGAGATGGCTAGTGCTTCATCCAGCCAAAGAGGTCGAAGTGGTTCTGGAAACTTTGGTGGTGGTCATGGAGGTGGTTTTGGTGGGAATGACAACTTTGGTCGTGGAGGGAACTTCAGTGGTCGAGGTGGCTTTGGTGGCAGTCGAGGTGGTGGTGGATATGGTGGCAGTGTGGATGACTATACCGGATTTGGTAATGATGGAAGCAACTTTGGAGGTGGCGGAAGCTATAATGATTTTGGCAATTACAACAATCAATCCTCAAATTTTGGACCCATGAAAGGAGGAAATTTTGGAGGCAGAAGCTCTGGCCCCTATGGTGGTGGAGGCCAATACTTTGCCAAACCATGAAACCAACGTGGCTGTGGTGGTTCCAGCAGCAGCAGTAGCTAAGAAGTAGCTAAGTAGCTAAGTAGCTAAGAAGACATGTTTTAGACAGTACTCATGTGTATGGGCAAAAAACTTGAGGACTGTATTTGTGACTAATTGTTTAACAGGTTATTTTAGTTTCTGTTCTGTGGAAAGTGTAAAGCATTCCAACAAAGGGTTTTAATGTAGATTTTTTTTTTTGCACCTATGCTGTTGATTGCTAAATGTGATAGTCTGATCATGACACTGAATAAATGTCTTTTTTTTTTTAAAAAAAAGAGAGATTATTACCCAGACCCGTACTTAAAGATAGTAGTGTTATGCCAGCCACAACCACAACTGTTTTCTACAACTGAGAATTATGCATGAAGGGAGAAATGCATAAATGAGGTTAAGGTTCTAGGACCAAATTCTAATATGAGATAGGGAGGTTTCCACACACATCCAAGCAATTCCTGGACACCAGCTGGATAGCCTATAATTCAGCTCAATTCTGACACTATTTGAAGATAGCATCAGATCCCAAAGGTTAAGGACTCAGTCCTACAAGACTGCCCCCCACTTCAGACACCAGTTACAAATCCAGGTTATTGTCTGTGCTTTTGGTTTTTGATGGAGGCTTCATTACATAGACATGCTTGATTAAATCATTGGCCAATGGTGATTGATTCAATCTCTAGCCCTCTCCTCTCCCTGGAAGTCAGGGGCTGGGACTGAAAGTTTCTACCCTCTAATCAAAGGGTTGATTCTCCTGGTAACTAAAAGGTGTGTTACTAAGTCACCTCATTAACATAACAATAAGCACATTTTATTTTTTTGCTCTCACACTTAGGAAATTACAAGGGTTTAGGAGCTCTGTGCTGGAAATGGGAAAAAGACCAACCATGTATTTCTTATTATAAATCACAATATTACAGTAGTACTGCATAGTAATTAAGAGCAATCACCTGGAGCCATTGCCAGGTGTGAGCCTTTCTTGCTCTAAGACCTCAATCAAATTTCTTTTTTTTTTTTTTTAAAGATTTTATTTATTTATTTGAGAGAGAGAGAGAGAAACAGCATGAGAGGGGATAGGGTCAGAGGGAGAAGCAGGCTCCCCGCCGAGCCGGGAGCCCGATGTGGGACTCGATCCCAGGACTCCGGGATCATGACCTGAGCTGAAGGCAGTCGCTTAACCAACTGAGCCACCCAGGCTCCCTAAGACCTCAATCAAATTTCTTAACCACTTTGTGCCTTAGCTTTCTTGTTTGTCAAATAAACTTAACAGTAGCACCTCAAAGGTGCTTAAAGGTGGTAAGAATTCATTACTCAATATATGTAACATAACTAGAAGGGTGCATAATATACATATTAATGTTTTAAAAATGTAAATTGTAGTGATGATGATGATGCCTGAGATAGGAGAGAAACCTTTAAGAATGGAAGGGTATACACTGTTATAGGTTGAATTGTGGCCCCTAAAAATTTATATGTTGAAGTCCTAACCCCCACATGTAAGAATGTGACCTTATTTGGAAATAGGATCATTACAGATAAAAGGAATTCATTTGGTAAGTCATACTGGAGTAGTGTTGGATCTACTCCAGTATGACTGGTATCCTTTTAAAAAGGAGAAACTTGGACAGAGACATGTACACAGGGAGAATGCCATGTAAAGATGAAGGAAGAGATTGGGTGCTATTCTGCAAGCCAAGTTATGCCAATGATTGCTGGCAAACCACCAGAACCTAGGACAGAGTCATGAAACAGATTCTTTCCCACAGACCCTAGACATCACCAACTCTGCCAGCACCTTGATCTTAGACTTCTAGCCTCCAAAACTGAGAGAAGAAATTTCTGTTGCTTAAGCCATCTATTTGTAGTACTTTGTTATGGCAGTTCTATTAAACTAATGTAATGTTATGTTACTGGTAATATATAAAGCCATCTATATTCTCGATTTTCTGAAGTCGAGGTACAGAGAAGAAAAGGAAAAACTTCCCTGCTGTATTTTCCTGTGTTTTTACTCTTTGGTAAGTTGTTGCACACACCATGTTGTTTTGTGAACCTCACACAAGCTATTGAGAGGGTCTCTAAATGAACCCTTGAAAAAGACTGTGATTGCCAGGAGGAAAGGAAGATTGGCCTTTATCTATTGGCTGAAATCCTGAAGGATTGTAGAAATAGATCCACCACTTGAGGATGCCATGGACACAGACAGAACTAGGTGTGAGCCTTTCTGAGATGCCAACGTAAAACTTTCTGGAGTTTGAGGTTGCACATGAACTCTAGACTGGTGCCTCTTTCTGTGGAGAACCCCATGATGTTTGACTACTTTGACTTGTTTTTTAGATAGGCAGTGTATCACAATGTTTAAAGAAAGCTGGCTACCCAGGTCAATACTAGAGATGTTACTTTGGGCAAGATACTTAATTTTATTGTGTATCAATTTCCACATTTTGCTTAAGTGGGGATTATGATTGCACTTCTTTTATAAGTTCTTTGGAGAAATTGACTATGATGTAAAATGTGTAGGATAGTGTCTGCATATAGGAAGTGTTCAATAAATGTTAATTGTTATTATCATTCTATAATATAATTTTCTAAACAAGTCTGTATTCAATCTCACAGTCAAAACTTAGTCAAATAATTCTCATGTAGATCTTTTGTGTTCAACATTATGGCTGAATAGAAATACAGTCTTGTGGAAGAAAATACAGGATCTGCATAGTTTCAAAAGAGGAAAGAAAATTCTCCTCAAAACCTCCTCCTCACCTCATCATACCCATTTTATTTTTTTCCTAATATGATCTGGAGTCAGATCAAGGAGTTGGGACCGAACAGTGAACAATCAGGGAAGCAGTGCTATCCTTAAGGCAAATGCCAACAGTAACTCAATTATGGGAGAGCCTTAAGAGATAGTTTGTAAGGAATTTGAGTCTAAGAATCCCATACTGAGTCACAATAAGGAGGGAGGTAGAAAGAGACCCAGATTGAGGATGTTCCTTGGTATTGACAAAGCAGGGGCAAGCCCTTTTTAGAGAACAGTTATCACAATTAAAGCATACAAATCTTCCACAAATGAAGTCCAAACCGTAAGTCCACAAACATCAAGTATCAAGGAGACAAGCTACTATACAGAGAGCCAACAGGAATATAAAATGATCTTCTTATATCTTCAAGATATTCGAATTGCCAAGTTCAGCTATGTGTGCAACTATTACAGAAATAAATGATTCAAAGATAAGCATGCCACAAGAGATCATCAAGAACATAATAAGAGTTATTTAAAAATAGAATCTAGTGAAACAAAAATTAAATTTTAAATTAAAAAATTCAATAGATAGCCTAAATATCAGCTTAGAAATAGTTGAAACATTTAGTGAATTAGAAAATATAGAACTAGAAGATATATCAGAAATTATACAGAAAGACAAATTCTGTATGATTTCCCTTATATGTGGGACCTAGCCCCCCCCACACACACACAAAAAAACAAGCTCGTAGAGAGAACAGATTGATGATTGAAAGAAGCAGGGGTGGGGGTGGGAGAAATGGTTGAAGGAGGTCAAAAGATAAAAGGAAAAAAAACTTAGTAGATGGGGAAAAAACTTAGGAAAAGGAAAACTTAGCTACTGGGAACACACAGTAAACATGATAGCGGTGTAAAAATAGTATTCCCACAAAGATAGGGATAAGATGGTATTATCTTCTACTTCTGCTACTATTCTGGAAATTACTGAAAGTCTTGCTAAATCAATCAATTTGGTACAAAAAGGAGTATAAAGTTTGAAAGAAAAGATTCAATTGAAATTGAATTGAACTTCCAGTTCAAATACAGTTACTTGTTGGCAATATCATTATCTAGATATAAAATGCAAGAAAGTCAAATGAGAAACCATCAGAAAGTATTAGACTCATAAGAGAGATTTAAAAAACAACACCAACAACACCCAAGATCCCATTCATTACTGTCACACACAAAAATTCTAAAATACTTAGACATAAATTTCAAAAACATACAAGATAGAAAGAAAGTTATAAAAATTTATTGAAGAACATAAAAGAAGACCAAAAGAAATGGAAAGACATTTAGCTGCTGAATGAGGTTATTGCATAGATTTTCCCTCAAATTAATCCATAAATTCAATTCAATGAAAATTTTAACTGAAATTTTTTTGGTAGACCTTGATAAACTTTGATAAAACTTGATAAGATTTAAAGTTCATAAGTATGGACTATTTCTAGAAGGACAGATGAGAAACTGGTAACATCAGTTGCCTTTCAAGGGAGAACTGAATCATAGACTGACTATATGGGAGGAAGACTTATTTAGTTACTATTTACCCTCCTGTGTTTTTGTATATAATATCATGTGTATTTATTCCCTAGACAACAAACTAAATAAAATTAAAATAGAGGCTTCATGTGGGGCAAATCTATTTTTTTAAAAAAACAAGATGTTTTTAAAAAATATAATAATGGCAAATAAGAAAATATATAATAAATAAACCCATAATTAAAGGCTTTGGTATTGAGGCAGAAATAGTTGAATACATCAGTGGAGCAGAATAGAGTTAAAAACAGAGTCATGTATATATGGCAATTCTCATTGTGATAAAGGTGGTATTTTAAATCAATGTGTAAAAGAATGGACTATAAATAAATATTGAGCTTTTCAGTTCCCTCTCTGTAAAATGAAGATAATGACTTCATAGGATTCTTGGGAGAATTAGTTGAAATAATGTAAAAAAAAAAAAAAATGAAATGACAGAGAATTCATCACATACAGTGTCAGGAAATTGGCAAATGTGAACAAATCTTAAAAGATATGAAGGATAGAATGAGAATGGGGTACATATATCTAACAGCAGTTTCAGAAGGAAAGAAGAGAGAAGTAATATTTGAAAAGAAGTAATATTTGAAAAGATTAAAAATGCAAATATTCTAAACTGATGAAAAACACAAATATATATGTGAATACTACACACCCATGATGATAAATTAAATCCTGAAACTAACAGGATAAACACTGGAGAAGAACAAATGGAAACTAATTAAACTTTTAATTTGCAGGTGATAAAATTACCTACATAAAACTCCTAAAATCTTAAAATAATAAGGATCATTTTGGGGTGCCTGGGTGGCTCAGTCATTAAGCATCTGCCTTCGGCTCAGGTCATGATCCCAGGGTGCTGGGATCGAGCCCCGCATCAGGCTCCCTGCTCGGCGGGAAACCTGCTTCTCCCTCTCCCACCCACCCCCCCTGCTTGTGTTCCCTCTCTTGCTGTGTCTCTCTCTGTCAAATAAATAAATAAAATCTTTAAAAAAATAAAAAATAAAAATAATAAGGATCATTTTAAAAGATGGCTAGATATAGGATAAATACATAAAAATCCATTGCATTTCTAAATGCCAGCAACAAACAGAAATTTCATTTTATTTATTTTTATTATTACTATTTTTTTTAGAGAGAGAGAGGGTGGGGAGAGGCAGAGGGAGAGGGAGAAAAAGAATCTTAAACAGGCTCCATGTTCAGTGCAAAGCCTGATGCCAGGCTCCATCTCACAACCCTAAGATGGTGACCTGAGCCGAAATCAAGTTGGACACTAACCGACTGAGCCACCCAGGCGCCCCAACAAACAGAAATTTTTAAAAACATACCATTTATAATAAAAATAAATACTGAAATGAATCAAAGAATTTGTCAAAAAGATGATAAACATCACTTATATCAAGAAAGTCATATAATTTTATGTAAATATATTTTAGAGACCTAAACAAATAGATATTTTATTAGATAGGTAGAATGATTTTTCAATTCTCCCCAATTTGACCTAAACAGCATAATTTCAATAAAAATCCCAATAGCATTTTATGGGAAACTTGACAAAAATATTTGAAAATGTATTTGGAAAAACAAAAGGCAAAATATACACAGAACAATCCTAAATAATAAAAATAACAAAATACAGCTTTCCCTATCAGACATAAAAACTTACAAATCCATAATAATTGATATAGCTAATTTTAGTGCAGGGACTCACAAATGAATCACAGAGTCCAGAAAAGGAATTACAATATATGATAAAAATAGCATTAAAGATCATTAAGAAATGAGTAATTATTCAATACATGAAAAGTAGATAAAAGAATGCACAATAGAAAAATACATAAAGGACATGAAACAGGTCTTATATGGAGGAATAAATACATAAGCTGACATATGAAAAGAAGTTCACTCTCATTAGTGATCTAAGAAATGCAAGTTAAGATCACAGTGAAATGCTTTCGCACATCCATCAGCCTGACAAATACTTAGGAACCTGACAAACATCAAACGTTGTTATGGATATGGAGCAACAGGAGCACATATACTCTTGTGGAAGTTGTAACTGGTACAACCACTTTGGCAAAGAACGTACTTCCCATTTTGTGGGAAATGTAAAGAGAGATATATCCATGGCCCAGCAAATTCCTATCCTAAAGAAACCCCTGCATATTGTACAACATGAAAAGGGTACAAGAATATCCAAATGGTTAGGGGAGATAAAAGTCCATCTACTGGAAAAAGAGACAAATCAATTTTAGTATAATCACCATGGAGTATTATACAGCAATGAAAACAAGTGAGTCTCATTTACAAATGACTGAGATGAATTTTAGAAATATCAAATTGAGTTAAAAATACAAGACCTGGAAGAATACATATGAATTTCACAAAACACACACACACAAAACCAAAAAAACCTAATCACTGTATTGTTAAGCATAATTATGTCTGTGCTAAAATTATTTTTTAAAGCAGGGAACTAATAAACATAAAATCAAAGTATTAGTTACATGTAAGAAAGAGCCAGGGGAGTAAGATGAGGATCCCACACAGAAATTAAAGTTGTTATTCAAGGGTATTGATTATATACTTATGCATTACAAGAAAAAAAAAAAAAAACCTCTCATTTAAGAAAACTACATACTGAATTCCCATTCCTAAACATAGAAAATAAAGCTAGTATTTGGTCCTTATTAGGCACCCTGGGAATCTCAACCAAATGTTATAAAAACAAGAAACCATCCCATAAAGTGGATATATCTGACCAGTCTCATTCCACTGTATGACATAGTAATATAAAAATACCAATATATTCAGGGGAAAAAGTCTTGCCTTCCCAGGAAACCTACTTAAAATGATAGCATTTTCCTAGTGATTTGGTTGACTTTCTAATTGGAGGCTACATGGTTTTAAATGGCAGTTAGTTTACTCAAAGTGTGCTGGCTCAAGGCTGGCATTATGAAGGATTACTGGAGGGTATGTACAATGCGATGAAAGACAAATAGTCAGAAAAACATGTGGTGACTCATTGGGTTGGCCAGAAACATCTGTCACTGAAATAATAGAATGTGGTGAAATGGAGTTCCTCCAGAGTTAAAATTAAAACTTTCTATGGTCTTAAACAAGAATGTGTTTAGAATGCAGTTGAAATGTCAGTCTTCTTTTGAGCAAATTTATTTAACCTATAAATAATTTCTGATTCAAGATCAGTATTAAAAACTTAGACTGCAGGGAGAGAAAGGGAACAAGCGTCTAAAAAAAAGTATTTATGTGTTGAAGACATTGGTTGATCCACTTTCCTTGCATTTCTCTCATAGGTGGGGTCAGTTTCTTTTTCCTCTGTTATTGTTGAGCAAATCATAGGGGATTGTCCCTTATCTACCAGGTCTGGGATCATGTTTCTCCTTCTTCCAGAAGTATTTATTTTAAATCACTTAGTGAACATCTAGGCAGATGTTTTATTAGGCAAATAAAACAATAAAAAGTATTATTAGTCTCAAAAAAGCACAAAATTTTTATTTATTTTTTTATTAACATATAATCTATTATTTGTTTCAGGGGTACAGGTCTGTGGTTCATCAGTCTTACACAATTCACAGCGCTCACCATAGCACATACCCTCCCCAGTATCTGTCACCCAGCCACCCCATCCCTCCCACCCCCCTCCACTCCAGCAACCCTCAGTTCGTTTCCTGAGATTAAGAGTCTCTTATGGAAGGGAGGGAAATCGGAGGGGGAGACGAACCATGAGAGACTATGGACTCTGAGAAACAAACTGAGGGTTCTAGAGGGGAGGGGGGTGGGGGGATGGGTTAGCCTGGTGATGGGTATTGAGGAGGGCACGTTCTGCATGGAGCACTGGGTGTTATGCACAAACAATGAATCATGGAACACTACATCAAAAAGTAATGATGTAATGAATAGTGATTAACATAACATAATAAAATAAAATTTTTAAAAAAAGAGTCTTTTATGGTTTGTCTCCCTCTCTGGTTTCATCTTGTTTCATTTTTCCCTCTCTTCTCCTATGATCCTCTGTCTTGTTTCTCAAATTTTACATATCAGTGAGATCATAAGATAATTGTCTTTCTCTGGTTGACTTATTTCGAAAAAAAGCACACAATTTTTTTAACAGTCAACAGTAGCCTTAATACAGACCAACAGTTTCTTTTTAATATAAATTCCTAAAATTCAGATTAAATTATTGAAAGCTGGGCACTCTACAGATGGTGGGTTTCTTATCTATAAAACAACACTTAGAAGTTATCATTACTAATCCCACATTATAGATAAGGTAACCCAAGCTCAGAAAGATAACTTATGTTCACAGAGTTTATGAGTATAAAAATATGGTTCAAACCAAGACTGGCCTTATTTCAAGGCCCACTGTATTTGTTCCAAAATTTAGAATGGTTGTCAACTTTACACATGCTTACCCAACACAAGTCTCTGAAGGACTCATTTCCAACTTTGCTCATTCTCTGTTCATTTCATTTATTTGTTCCATAAATACTATTGAGCACTTTCTCTCTATAAGGTTGCCATGTTATGGATTGAAGATAAAGAATCAAAAATTATAGAGTCTTTAGGTTTAGAGAGTATTTCTGGCCAACTGTTGGAAAATTGCTACAGGAGGGAGACACCTGTAAATATAATTGCCCAAAGACAACTGACCATGGCTGCCCAACAGAGGTCAGAGGACTGGTAGCAGATATTTTCCAAGCAGTACAATCAGCTGTGAATAATGGTTGTATGTACCAATAAGCAATAACTAACTCATAAAGGCAAAAGGATAAGGAAATTAAAATGGTTGGGTTTGGAATCAGAGCTCTGCCATTCACGAGCTGTGCAAACTTGGGCAGTTTTCTGAACCTTCCCATGTTTGTGTCCTCAACTGCAAAGCAGGAAAATGATAATACCCAACTTCTTGTAAAAATTAGAAGAAAACATATAAAGTGCCAGACACAGAAGATACTCAAACACAAACTTTAATACCATAATTTTCATTGTACCTAAACTTTCCCATCACATACACCAAACTTACTCTGATATAGAAGGGCATCATCTACTCATTTAAAGGGACAAAAAATTATAACATAATAAATAGCAGTTACCAATTCAGAATTTTCATTTTGGAATTTAACTATAAACAAATGTTTCTTGAAAATTATTTATCTTTTACACGCTGAAATGCACGATAAGCACGTTCAAAGTTGGTTATCATCCTTTAAAAAGTGTAAAAGCTCAACTAAGTTGGATTTTGTGCTTTCATTCTGCTATCATCAGTCAGGTCCCATACAGGGCTCACCTCCAAACTGATGTGAAGCTGAGGCCTCCCTCTTTTTTTTCCAGAAATCCTCACAATTGGCTTCTGATATTGAAATCATCTGCAGAAGTTAAAAAACCTACTGTTGTCTAGTTCCTCATTTCCAGAGATTCTAATTAAATTGTCTGAGATGAAGCCTCAATGTCAGGATTTTTAAAGCTCCCCAAGCAATTCTATGTGCAGTCAGGGTTGAGGGCCACCACCTTGCCCATCCCTAAATAGCTTCATGATACACCTACCATTTTCTGATTAAAATTCCGTGTGTGGGTTGGAGTAGAAGAGAAAATCAATGAACTGTATAATATGGCTGAGGAAATTACCAGAATGCAGCACAAAATGAGATAAGGAAAAATGAATGGAAGATTAATAAGCATGGAGGATAAAATGACAGGATCAGCATGCTCTATGTTTCAGAGCAAGAAGGAAAAGACGGTAAGTAGGTGTCTATATGGCTAATGATTGTTCACTCTTGAAAAAAGAATAAAAACCTTCAGTTTGAAGAAAAACATCAAGTTGGAAGGGGGAAGATGCTCAAGAGGACAGGATTATGAGATACATTTATTTCCTAGAGGGGTCAAGATCTAGATACTAAATGGAATATATTTGTAATTTAGTTATAAATGAATGACATACCATTAAATTCAGTAATAAAAATAACATCTGTGCCAGACATAGATATACATTAGGTATTTATATTTTCACATTTAGTACGGTAAAGTCATTATATCTCTCATTTACAGTTGAGAACACTGAGATTAAGGAACATTAAATGTAGGTTATAGAGGTTAAACATGGAAGAGGCATCAATTAAGCCTAGGAATATCTGGCTCCTGAAGCAAACGAGCCAAAGAATTAACTTTGCTCTGAGACAGGGAATGGACAATGTCTTTTGGGAGACCACCAGTCACATGAAACAAAGAGAAATTGTATTTTCTCATTAAGTCATGCAACTCTTTGGAAAGCGGGCAGAAAAGCAAGCTGCTACTCTTCTTGTCATATATGCTAATCTAAAAATGATTGCTTAAAAGCTCTTTTATGGCAGAACATGCATTACGCAGATAATTTCAGGATAGAGTAAAATTAAGATTGCATATTTTACCCTGCTTATTTACTAGAAAGTTACATACCATTCAGGAAACACATGTGGGTTTTATTATGATTTTTTGGCAATTCTTGCAAGGGAGGTGACATGTAATAAAATGTTCTCATTTTAATACATCAAAAAGAATTGAAAGTAAAGTGTGAATAAATAATCTTAACAAAAAAATACAAAAAATAATTCAAAACATTACTGGGTGACTGGCTGTTGGGTTGTAAGAGTGGATGTGGGGATGATTTTATTTAGTTTAGAGAATCCACTACATCTAGATTCTTCGCATTTTTGTAGTCCTGAGAACGGGATTGCATGCATAAATGTTTTTGCATGTGTTAAAGTAAGTACATGTGTTGGAATTTCCTGTCAATAGCAATTGCTAATAATGTGTGCATCCAGAACAGACAAACAGATCAACCACAAACAATGATAAGTATGAAAACTTTGCCCAGAGTAGCTTAGCTATCTGTGAGATTTCTCTCATAACAAAACTCTTTCTCCCTCATTTCCTTTGGTATGGAAGCAACCTGGTGCTCTTTCTGCCTCTTCATCACCTGTCCCAGGGCTGCTGCATTACACAGCTCGTTCTGGAGGAGGACAGGGACACCATTCACAGTTGAGTTGTGCTCCAGAGGTGCCATTTATATATAAACCATAATGTGGAAGGTCCTTTCTGGGAGTGTGCCACCTAGTGGCCCTGACCTGGCCACCTGTTTACCTTCTCAGCCTCTTCTGGTACCACACTGGCTCTTCAAACTCTTGCCATATTGGCCTCCTTTTAGTTGCCCAAACGTGCCATGCTTACTTTCCCCACAGGCTCTGCACTTAAACTCCCCCCTTCATTCATTCAACAACCATTTTAAAAGTGATTTCATCATGTTCTGTTCTGTGCTGAGCACTAGTACAATAACCAGACATTGATGAGGTTGAAAAGAATTATTATTCATTTCTTGCTTGCACGGTAAAAGTATTGTCACCATGGAAAAGCAGAATACTTCAAATAAAATTAAACATCAAGCATGTCATAAAATGGAACACTGTGTACTTTATTATATTATATTTTCACCTATGTTCCCTGAAGAAGAGAGTGTATATGATCATCAGAACTCTGAGTCTTACTAACAGAAATCCATCTTAAACTGGTTTAGCAGAAAAGTGTAGTGGTGAAATGTTCAGATAACTGGGAAACCCAGAGATTGTATCTGAGACCCAACAAGACCCAGGAGTCCAAACGTTATATTCTGAACTTTCCTCTTCAGTCTTCTTTCCTTTTTATTTGTGAATTGCTCCTGGTGTTGACTTCTCTTTTCTTGTTGTATTATTCCTTTCTGCTTCAGGCAGGCTTTTGTGGGGTTTTTGTTAGTTTGTTTGTTTTGTTTTGTTCGTTTATTTTTTGGAGGTCATGATCTGCATCTTCAGAAACTGCGATCCAGAAAGAAGAGAGAGCCTGTCTGTCAGTAAGCATGTATCAAATGTATGGCTAGAATGTTTGGCTCAATCACTGAATGAAGGGGGTTAGGATACCATGCTTAACTAGGCCCAGGCCACATGCCTACACCCCTAAACTAGAGGAAACTTAAAGCTCTGACTGTCAGTTCTTCCAGAATAACTAAGGTAAAAGGTGAGTGGCTTCCATTCAGAAAGTGGATGTTTTATCAACAGTAGGAAAAGGAAAATGTGTACTGGATAATGAAAACTGTAGCTACCTGTCTTTATTCTGATTACCCTAAAACAGAATCGAAGACAAGGAATTGGGTGTGGATTGTACCAGGAAACACAAATGAGGAAACGTAGAAAGTAGGAGAGGAAGGGAGAAAAGCCAGTAAAGAATAAATTAATAACCAGAGTCCTGCTAAAGTGACTGGGGCTTCAACCCACTTAGAACCCTCCAGAAACCAAGTAGAGTATGTCTGAGAATTGGCCACCAGGAGGAACTGGGGGTGTTTATTGGCTGATTACCATTTCCCTTGGGTTGAAGTTTGTGCTGGTGGGGTGTTAACTCCTCTTACTTTCAGTGGAACAAGAAAGCTCTCAGGAAGAGAAACAAGAGACATGTGGGCCCTGCAGTGAGCAGGAATGGTGCTGCAGGCAGCCAGGAGGATATGGGACGAAGTATCAGCAGGGCTCACTGTGCTACCACAAACCACTACAATGTAGAAAGAAACATCCAAAGTAAGCAGGGCATGTGAAATTTTTAAATTTCTGATACAGGAAAAATAAAATGAGAACTTTTTAATAGTTTTCATTTGGTGCCTCAGGAAAAAGAAATTTTTTTCTCTATCCATTGTTTAAGAAGATAGGAAATAAACTAGTCTCCTCTAATATTTAATCTATAGATTACCACTGTGCCACCACTGGGTCTCCTGTGGTAAACACGGTCCAGTGTGGGAGGAGAAAGGAATCACACAGAAACATTTTGGCAAGGTGTCTGGCTGTTTCCTCCACGGACTGGGCATTTGAAGTTATTGCAGTTTACATGTGCCCAGCTAAGAGGATTTACAGATAATATTATTAACTAAATTGACACTCAAAAAATGGAAAGTGACTTACGGAGTTTGCTTTTTTGAAAAAGCATCAGATGGATGATCATGACTATAATCATGTAACACAGGAAAGCAAGGAAATGTAGAGGTGAGAATTCTCTGGAGTCAGAGAACATATGCTAACATACGTGATTTCAATACCATGCAATTTACTTAGACATGTTAAATGTGATAGATTTTGAACTATTCTGTGTGTGATTAGAAAAAAAAGTGTATATTTCACCTTTGCTCATGGCACTATTCTGTTTACATATATTAAGTCAGATTTTCAAACCAGTTCAAATCGGCTTTAACTTTCCAATTTTTTGACCCTCAATTCTATTGCCACTGAGAGAAAGCTTTTTAAAAACTCCCATTAAGTTTGTGGAAGAATGTGTGTATGTGTGTGTGTGTGTGTGTTGTGTGCACGTGTGTGTGTATTCAGGTTTTTGGCACATGGTCTAAAATATGATTTGATCCCTACCACTTTTGACATGAAAATTAATTAACCTATTTGACTTCAAACATGTTAAATATGTCATGAAATACAATTATATTTATTCTTCCATTTAATTCTATTTCAAAATGATCTCCCGATCCAGTCTAGTAGCAGGATACAGTGAATTCTCATACAAAAAGAATGCTTTATCCTGGAAAACAAATCTCCTATAAATAGATGTTCTGAATATATTTTTGTATGTAATATAATTGTTGATTTATCAAGTCTCAGTAGCAGGTTTAAAATAATCACCTTCAACAAAATGAAAAAATATCAAAGCACTTACATTAAAGAATTATTTGTGCATATTAAACTGACAATTTGAAAAGAACATATGAATATAGCTTCTAGAAAGAAATGAAAAACAGAAGTGAGAAGGAACAAGCAGTGAGGAAAATATATTGGAGAGTAGATAATTATCTTCTAATTTTCCCCAAATATATTCAAACATGTTTAGCTTCAGCATAAAGAAATCATTTTGCATTTTAAATTTGAAAATCTAGGAAAGAAAATATATTTCTTTTTTTATACAAAATATTTGATTATTCCAAACACAGGTGTATTCATTAACTATGAGACAAGACTAAATAGGCATTTAGTGGAACCATGATGACACAGAACCGGCACCAAATAAGCAGTAGTTGAGTAAAGGAAGAGCTGAATTGAGAGCAATCTAATGGCTGTAGTAAATAAAAATGTTTATAGGAAAATCTAGAAATGTCTCACTGCATTTAGATGAAAGTTCAAAATTTTAAATGTTTGCCTAATATTTGAACAAAATAGTTATCATCATTCATGGATAGGAACAGTGATACTCACTTCCAATTTCTTTTTTTTTTAAAGATGTTTATTTATTTATAGCATGTACACAAGGGCTGGAGGGGCACAGGGAGAGAGAGAATCCCAAGCAGATTCCAGGGAGCAGGGAGCCCAAAGTAGGGTTCAATCCCTCGACCCTGAGATTATGACCTGAGCTGAAATCAAGAGTTAGATGCTCAACTGACTGAGCCACCCAGGCACCCCATCACTTCCAGTTTTGACACTCCACTCCATCCTCCTCAAATCATCAACATGTCTCTAAAATTATTGTATTTGGACATCCCAACTACATCTTACAAACTAACTTA
Organism: Neomonachus schauinslandi; assembly: GCF_002201575.2. Classification (NCBI taxonomy): domain Eukaryota; kingdom Metazoa; phylum Chordata; class Mammalia; order Carnivora; family Phocidae; genus Neomonachus; species Neomonachus schauinslandi. Next base: position 182,392,232 of record NC_058405.1, on the reverse strand, counting down.
CTGTGTAAAAAAATATTTATTTGGATACTCTATTTGTTTTTAAAAGGTTGATCATAGCTTGAATATCAAGAACAAAATCTTAAGCCCTCTAGTAGAAATATAGATGAATATCTGTTACATCTTAGGTAGAGAAAGATCTTTTTTTTTTTTTTTAAGATTTTATGTATTTATTTGAAGAGAGAGACACAGCAAGAGAGGGAACACAAGCAGGGGGAGTGGCAGAGGGAGAAGCAGGCTTCCTGCCGAGCAGGGAGCCTGATGCGGGGCTCCATCCCAGGACCCTGGGATCATGACCTGAGCCGAAGGCAGATGCTTAATGACTGAGCCACCCAGGCGCCCCGAGAAAGATCTTTTAAGCAAGACACACACAAAAAATTGACTAAATGGAAAAGAGCAATTGTTTGTTAAAATTAACTTTTGTTCATTGAAAATGCTTTAAAGAAAATGAAAACACAATTTATAAACTTGTACATACAACCAAGAAAGGAATAACTCTAAGATTATATATAAAGAACTCCAAAACTCAATCTAAAAAGCATAGATGACCCAATAGAAAGGAAAGATACTTTAAAAAACAATCTCTTCAACAAATGGTGTTGGGAAAATTGGACAGCCACATGCAGAAGAATGAAACTGGACCACTTTCTTACACCATACACAAAAATAAATTCAAAATGGATGAAAGACCTAAATGTGAGACAGGAATCCATCAAAATCCTAGAGGAGAACACAGGCAGCAATCTCTTTGACCTCAGCCACAACAACTTCTTGCTAGACACGTGTCCAGAGGCAAGGGAAACAAAGGCAAAAATGAACTACTGGGACTTCATCAGGATAAAAAGCTTTTGCACAGCAAAGCAAACCATCAACAAAACTAAAAGGCAACCTATGGAATGGGAGAAGACATTCACAAATGACATATCAGATAAAGGGCTAGTATCCAAAACTATAAAGAACTTATCAAACTCAACACCCAAAAAAAACCAGAAAATCCAGTCAAGAAATGGACAGAAGACATGAACACACATTTTTCCAAAGAAGACATACAGATGGCTAACAGACACATGAAAAGATGCTCAACCACTCATCATCAGGGAAATACAGGTCAAAACCGTGATGAGATACCACCTCACACCAGTCAGAACTGCTAAAATTAACAACACAGGAAACAACAGATGTTGGCAAGAGTACAGAAAAAGGGGAACCCTCTTACATTGCTGGTGGGAATGCAAGCTGGTGCAGCCACTCTGGAAAACAATATGGAGGTTCCTCAAAAAGTTGAAAATAGAGCTTCCATACGACCCAGCAACTGCATTACTGGGCATTTACCCCAAAGATACAAATGTAGTGATCCGAAGGGGCATGTGCACCCCAATGTTTATAGCAGCAGTGTCTGCAATAGCCAAACTATAGAAAGAGCCCAGATGTCCATCAACAGATGAATGGATAAAGAAGATGAGATACACACACACACACACACACACACACACACACACACACACACACTGGAATATTATGCAGCCATCAAAAATAATGAAATCTTGCCATTTGCAATGACGTGGATGGAACTTGAGGGTCAGTCAGAGAAAGACAAATACCATCTGATTTCACTCATACATGGAATTTAAGAAACAAAAGAATGAATATAGGGGAAGAGAAGGAAAAATAAAATAAGAAAAACAGAGAGGGAGGAAAACCATAAGAGATGCTGAACTCTAAGAAACAAACTGAGGGTTGCTGGACGGGAGGGGAGTGAGGGGTTGGGGTAACTGGTTGATGAACATTAAGGAGGGCACACGATGTAATGAGCACTGGGTGTTATATGCAACTGATGAATCACTAAATTCTATCCGTGTAACTAATAATACACTATCTGTTAACTAAACTGAATTTACTTTTTTAAATGAAAAAACAAAATAAAATAAAAAATCACTTTCGGAAAAAAGTCATCCCATTATGCCAAGAAACAAATGGATGGATGTTTAACATCATTAGTGAAAAAAGACAATATAATCGCAATGACTGGTAGTCATTTTCCCAGATACAAGTCCATGCGATGGGCAAATTTTAAGTCTGAAAAAAATGCAAAGTTTGAATAGGATTTTGAAACACAGAATCTACTGTGCATTGCTATTAGAAGTGCTAATTGGTGTAAGCACTTTGGAAAACATTACACCATTATCTCCTGAAGTTGCATGTTCATATACCTGAGGCCCAGCAATTTCACTTTTAGGAATATCCCTTGCACAAGAACAACAGGAATCAGAACAAGAATATTGATAATAACACTGTTTATGATGGCAAAAAATCTGGAGACAACAAAAGTGTGCACCTAGAGGGTGAATAAATATTCATAAAATGGGATACTACATAATGGTCAGGATTAATGAAATACAACAATATGCAACAACACAGAGGAATCTGGGAAAAATAAAAGTGAGTAAAAAAAAAAAGAATCCCAAAAGATCAGAAGATTTCATACCACATACCATTTTTATAAATTAACAAGTAAAATAAATATGCTTACTTTTTTAAGGAGTGCATATAGATGCAATCAAACTAGACAAAAATGGAAGCAAAGGGATAATGAAAATGACACCCAAGGTGATGTTTGTATCAGATGGGTGGAGGCAAGATGAACTAGAGGCTTACAGGTAAATTACATCAAGAACTTTGCTTTTATTTGAGTGGTGGGCTTAAGGATGCTGACTACATAAATAGAAGGGTCCATGTAGTGACCAAAAAGAGGGTGTCATGACCATAGACTATATGATTACCCAATTCCATGCACCTCATTCCAAAGAAGGAGGAGCAAGAAATCAACCTTATGGTCCCTGTATGGATGGAGGAGACTAAATCTCTGAACAAAGAAATGGAGTAGCCATTCCAAACTACAGATTCTTTGTAGTAATATGACCAGACAGCCTTTTGTTCAGTACTGTGATGTACCAGCCATGCTGATGTACGTGTTTACATACACTGTCTCATTTAATCCTTGTTATTAGATACATTTTCCATGGGACAGACAAGAAAACTGATGTTCAAAGAGTTATCATGTCTAAGGATCCAGCCCAAAATGTAGCGGAGCTGGCATTAGAGGGGTAGACAGAATAGCTGGAAGATGCATAGGCAGGCAAAGCAGGGGTCTTATAAAGGATCGCTGAAAAAAAAAAGAAAGAAAGAAACAAGCAAACAAACAAAAAAACCACCAACCAAACAAAAAAGGCTCTGCATTAGTCAGAGTCCCAGCAGGAGATCGAAGGCATTTTCAGCTGAGACTGTGGCTCAGACTTAATGAATGGATACTAACAGAGTGATGGTCAAGGTCAAGGAAACCAACAGGGGATGTTAAGTTTCTCTGGCCCAGCAAGCTCTACTCCTGAGAGGAGCAAGGGGAGGAAACTCTGACAAGAGCAGGAGCCTTGGAAGCCTGGGGCCACCTGACTGGTGGTGTCGTCAAGGAGAGACAGCTACCTTAGCAAGCACAGACCTCTCCGGACAGCATCTCCTATTAGCTGAACATAATATGAAGCAAGGTCCAGGGATCTGGATCCAGTAGTATATAGGAATCAGTCACCTTGGGGCCCCCGCTGTTGAGATCCTGGAAATGGATCTCAGGAAGAGGGGAGAGCAAATGGAGAGTAACAGCCCAAACACCTTTACAAAGCTGCCAGACTGACCATACTTGGAGATTCCTTCTTTGATAACTATAACACAAGCTCATAATGTTTGCCCATAAGTCAGTCACTGCTCAATCAAGCTTGCTCCCTCTCTTTCTCCCAGGCACACACAAATAGTATGGTCTGTTACTTGAAAATACATACTCCGGGCGCCTGGGTGGCTCAGTCGGTTAAGCGACTGCCTTCGGCTCAGGTCATGATCCTGGAGTTCCCGGGATCGAGTCCCGCATGGGGCTCCCTGCTCGGCGGGGAGTCTGCTTCTCCCTCTAACCCTCCCGACCCTCCCCCCTCTCATGTGCTCTCTCTCTCTCATCCTCTCTCTCAAATAAATAAATAAAATCTTTAAAAAAAAAAAGAAAGTACATACTCAGTTCATGACACATATTTAAGCAGTACTTCTCCCTTTTACTTATAATCCTGACCCTAAAGAGCTCGAAAAGTTCTCTATTTTTCCTATTACCAGACAACTACATGATGATTTAATAGCATGGCACTAAGAAAGGGAAGACTAACCTTTGACTCAACATCATTGATGTATTTTAATTTGGGCATTTAGTTTATGCTTTGGGAGGGGAAAGTAATTGATATGAAATTGGAAAAGACTTTGCAACTTTTGTAGCCGTTGTATTGAATAATGATCATTTATATGAAAAGGCTTCCTATCTTTCCATTCACTGGGTGCAGTCCTGCTCTGTCGTATCTTTCTTTTCTATGTCTTGATGACATCTCCAGTGGATCCTTAGCTTTTGGTCAATTTAGGTTATAGCTGTCTTATTTGTGTGATTACACCAACTTTCAGATATAAAAAGGTGCATTTATCTAAATCAAAACTTTCTTTACACATTCAGTGCAGCCTGGTAGAGGGCAGAGGCAGTGGGATACTCTGAGCAAGGATATGGGAGCAGTCTGCTCAAGATGCAGGCAGTAATAAAACCAATTAAAGGACTACCACCATCTGTAGGCAAATTCAAACAGTGTCAGCAGTGAAATACTCCTCCCCCCAAAAAATCTTTTATATAATCCAACTTGTAAACAATTTCCAAGGTCACTGTTGAATTTTAAGAACACAATCTACGTTTCAAATGAGCACATTTATCTTACTTTCCTCTTAATAAATGTGGTTATCTACATAGAGGCTAATTTTGAGAACTTCCAGTAATGGAGTTGACCCTGAACACACAGCATCAGCCACGCATTAATTTCAAGAGTAAGTTAGCAAAGTTTTGGAATCATTCGAACTTGATAAGGCATAGTTCATGTTACCAACCCCTACATATTCTTGGATGTACACAGGATGTAACAAACTATAAAATTGTAAACAAGCAGTGATATTGTATACAGTTTTTCTGAGTTATTTTTTTCTGATGTGAAGTTTTAGATGAGGCAAAGCGACCAGAATCAAACTTGAACAATGCACAATGAACAATACACTGGGCTTAAAATGGTTCCTTGTAGAGACATAGTCAATGTCATTGACTATGCAAAAATATAATGTAAAGAAATAGAATTTATATAGTGAAAAAAAATCAAACTTTAAGAAATATCATGAGAAATGACAGAAGACGATGGCTTTATAATGCCAGAGACACCAAAAAAACAGTATTTGAATGCTGTGATCATTTTCACCAAGGACTAGACACTTTTCTAAATAAATGAATCAAGTAAAGCTATTTAGCCATTTACTTTGATTTTTGCAGAAGAAAGAAATTTGGAAATTTCTTCCAAATATAACAGAAGTCTGTGTTGAATTTTCTGGTGAAGATATTTTAGTGGAAATGTTTCAACAGTGGAGATATTTCATTGCCTCTAGAATCGACTCTTGAAGAAATAAAGATCTAAATAGTATTTCAATTTCTGGAATTTATTATGAAATGGAATTTTTATGAATTTCTGCCAAACTTAACCTTATGTTTAAGACTTTGGTTAACTATTTTTAGATCTGTTGCTACACGTGAAAGAAACATTTCACAATTAAAATGAATAAAATTTTTAATCAACCAGATATGAGCAAATCTATGCAAAGAACAACTTTAACAGTCACTGAAATATTTGGAGAAAACTGAAATTATATTATTCATGGTATAGATTAATATATTGGTATAGTTTTTTTTCTTTTAAAAGTGTAACAATGTAATTTAAAAGTATCAATCCATTACATTTTCTTCTTTTTTACCTTAACATTTACATTACTTTTTTAATATTAACTTTATTTTCATTTTAAATTTATTTTCATCTTTTACTGGCATGATTATATATATATTTGAAGTTCAATTAAAGAAAATTTCCTCTGTCTGCATTTCAGATAATGGATAATTTTTCAAGACTATTTCTGAAAATAATCTCTTCATATAGAGGATGGTGTTAAAAAAATGATCAGGCCCAAGTGTTAGTAGATAAGTTACATCACAGACAAGAGTGTGTCTCTTCTTTCAAGAATTATTCCTCCTTGCTGTTTCTTCTTCCATCCTTCTACTTCTAGTTCCTCCAAGGGGTGAGAAAGAGGATTAAAGAAAAGGGCCAAACATCACTGTCTGCATACCTGTCCTGCTGTTGGAGTCCCTGCTTGATGTTTGATGTCCTCTGGAAAACAATGATGTTTTATGGACTCCAGGACTTGGTTTCCTAGGGGAGACCCTCTGGGAGCTCTACTCTGAACAATTCCCTGATGTGGCTGATGTGATTTTACCACTATCCCATTTTAGCCTGTATTTCAAAATACATCCCACAGACTTACAGACTGGCGTCTCCTTATGCTGGCAGACCACTCTCTTGGGGAAGGAACTAGCTGTGTTTTATTGTGTCCACCAAAACCAAGGAAAATCCATGAATTCTTATCGTCCCAAACAGCAGGAACAAAGGCTGCCTGAATGTTACCCGCTCCTCTCCTACTTAGCAGAATTCTTCAGAGCATCATGCACCTGTCTTGCTGTTCATACACACCCCAGCCCCAGGATGTGCCCTAAATTCCACACACAGCACATTGCCCCATGGCAGCCCCAATGGGCAGAGGTGATTTCCTATGGCATGAGTTTCTACGTGGAGTGCAATGCTGGTTTCCCATTCTTGCTTACAATTCCAGTCTTGCTCAATGTTTTATTGTTCCTGCTGTTGTTGTTTTTAGCTTTGGGAGTTTAGCACTCAGAAGAGCAGAGAAGTCCCTTTCACAGGGATAAGAGCGGCAGTGTGGACTCAAGCAGACTTGCAGGTTTTCTAGGCAGGAATGGAGAAACCCCACTTCCATTATTTCTGTTTTCTCTGTGAAATAAAAGATGAGACTGTCTATGAGAGGTGCAAGAGAAGATTCGAAGGGAAAAATAAAATAAGACAAAAACAGAGAGGGAGGGGGCGCCTGGGTGGCTCAGTTGGTTGGGCGACTGCCTTCGGCTCAGGTCATGATCCTGGAGTTCCCGGGATCGAGTCCTGCATCGGGCTCCCTGCTCAGCAGGGAGTCTGCTTCTCCCTCTGACCCTCCCCCCTCTCATGCTCTCTGTCTCTCATTCTCTCTCTCAAATAAATAAATAAAATCTTAAAAAAAAAAAAAAAACAGAGAGGGAGGCAAACCATAAAAGACTCTTAACTCTAGAGAACAAGCTGAGGATTGCTGGAGGGGAGGTGGGTGGGGGGATGGGGTAACTGGGTGATGGGCATTAAGGAGGGCATGTGATGTAATGAACACTGGGTGTTATATGCAACTGATGAATCACTAAACTGCCTCTGAAACTAATAATACAATATGTGTTAATTAAATTGAAGTTAAATAAAAATTTTTTAAAAAGAGAGAAAGAAGTTCTGCAAAAGTTTTGTTGTAAAATGTGTAAAGATTGGGAAAGCAAGTTAATATGGGAGAACACATCTAATTATATAAATTGTTGAGCATGTACTATATACAAAATACTACCCATCAGGGAGGGAGGCACACAGGTTGAAGGATGACAAAGATAAACTTCAATTACCCAACATTGCCTATGTAGACAGGCTGATCATTCATGTAACCATGTACGGAATTCTTGAGATTTTTTCACTCAAATTATCCCCCAGACACTTCATTTTTTAAATTAGAAAGATAGAACACACTGAGAACAATAAAATGAAGCTATAGTGCTCACTTTCAATAACACAATGTTCTTTATCTTTCAATAATAATATGGCTTCTTAGACACCTCTCTATATACATATGTATGTCTTTATATATTTCATATGTTTATATTATATATTTATTTGTTTCTATGTATATATTTATATATGGTTCTTCTACACTGCATTTAAAAATTAAAGCTTCCAGGGGCATCTGGATGGCTCAGTGGGTTAAGCCACAGACTCTTGATTTTCACTCAGGTCATGATCTCAGGGTCCTGAGATCGAGCCTTGAGCTCTGAGCTGGGTGTGGAGCCTGCTTGAGATTCTCTCCCTCTCCCTCTGTCTCCCATGGGACTCCCCCACCTCACTCTTGCATATGTGCGCACGCTTTTCCTTTCTTAAAAAAACTTAAATAAAAAATTAAAATTAAAGCCTCCAATATGTTTTAAGGAGCCTATCACATAGCTTAAAAACATAAGTTAAATGGATCTCAGGTAGAGCGATCAATTTTCACATAGACCTTCCATTCTACTGCCTCAGAGGTATTTACAGGACACATCCTGATCTCTTCCTAAACACAGCACTTTGCCTTTGCTATTTTTGTTGCCTAGTTCTCGTTTCAATTGCTCAGTCCACAGATTGACACATCTTTGGAAACGATGCCTTGGTGGGCTTAGTATATTCTATCAAGGAGCAAAAACGGCATTTGTTTTCATGGTTCATGTGTGTTTCTCACACCTCACTTTCAAGCAAAAAACAACCACTTCATGTGCCAAAAATGCACATGATAGTCAATGTTGTCCTCATCTGCTTTTCATTCACAATCAGCACGGCATGTTCTCAAAAGGAGAACTATCTTATTTTCACACATAAGACAGGACACGCAGAACTTCGATGCTGCTTTCTTAAGTGACAAACACGGCTGTTAGAGAAACGCTATTTGTTTCTTGTGGACTTCCTTTGGTTTGCAGGGAGAATTTTCCTTTGTGAGTCATCTAAAATGCCTCGCACGGGCTCCTGGGTGGCTCAGTTGGTTAAGCGACTGCCTTCGGCTCAGGTCATGATCCTGGAGTCCTGGGATCGAGTCCCGCATCGGGCTCCCGGCTCGGCGGGGAGCCTGCTTCTCCCTCTGACCCTATCCCCTCTCATGCTGTTTCTCTCTCTCTCTCTCTCAAATAAATAAATAAATAAAATCTTTAAAATGCCTCGCACATTACTTGCATTTGACATCTCATGTATAAGACCATAATTTTCATTTTCACAGAGGAATAATTTGCAGAACAGCTTCTTAACAGTAGGTCAGCAGTTTGTTTGTAAACCTCCTGCCTACAGGAACGCTTTCCTTTTACGTCGGGCAGAAGCATCACTGCAATTACCTGTGGTTTCTCTTTCTAAAAATGTCTGTTACATGTGTCTCCAAACAGACAAAGATAGAAACGAGAGAACTGATCTTCTTTTTTATTATTATTATTATGTTATGTTAATCGCCATACATCACATCATTAGTTTTTGATGTAGTGTTCCATGATTCATTGTTTGTGTGTAACACCCAGTGCTCCATGAAGAACGTGCCTTCTTTAATAAGTCAATCAGAGAAAGACATGTATCATTTGACCTCACTGATATGAGGAATTCTTTATATCAGGAAACAAACTGAGGGTTGCTGGAGTGGTGGGGGTGGGAGGGATGGGGTGGCTGGGTGATAGACATTGGGGAGGGTATGTGCTATGGTGAGCGCTGTGAATTGTGCAAGACTGTTGAATCACAGGTCTGTACCTCTGAAACAAATAACACATTATATGTTAAAAAAAAAAAAAAGAAGACAGCAAAAGGGGAAGAATGAAGGGGGGGAAATCGGAGGGGGAGATGAACCATGAGAGACGATGGACTCTGAAAAACAACCTGAGGGTTCTAGAGGGGAGGGGAGTGGGAGGATGGGTTAGCCTGGTGATGGGTATTAAAGAGGGCACATTCTGCATGATCTTCTTTTAAGGAAGGAAGGCAACAGGAGTTATTCAGTTGAAAGGAACAATATAATGTGGGGAAGAATGAGGAAGTGGGGGGAATATGCTGAGGAAACCAGCATAAGAATATGAGCCCAGATAGTATAAAAAGACGTCTTGCTTCCTGGAGGCATTTAGGAGGAAAATGGTGCCTTGCCCTTCCACCAGATGGCTTTGTTTTGCCACCTTCCCGAAGTGCGCTTTGAAGCGAGGGGCTGGTCAGTGGGCAATTTGAAAGGGAAGTGCCAGAGGAGAATTTTGTCAGCCTGGCTGTGTTGGGCCAACTACCACCCCAACATCAATGTCCCCATGTGGTCCCTGGAACCTACCTTCAGGGATTGAGCTCTGGTCCAGGAGGGTATAGTAAAAAAAACTCAAAGATTAAAATCTACTTTTAATGTTTTAGACCTTGATTTGAGAGGTGGTTGGAGAGCTGTATATATTTGTCAAAACTCATTGAATTTTACCTTTGAAAGGAGTGTTTTATTTTTGTGTATTAAGAACTCAATAAAGGTACTGTTAAAGGTTAAAAAAAAACCTATTAGCTATAAAAATAACAGAGTTTATGGAATATTTTTGTAATACAGTGCTATTTTATGACTTTTATTAAGATATTATCTTACCTTTAGAGTAGAAAAGAGTTGCTTGAAACAATTATTCCTGAAAAAATATACCATATTCCTGATGTTACCTAGAGTAATATAATTATATCTTCTGGTAATTAAAAAGGATTAATACTAAGAATTTTTTTTTTTTAAAGATTTTATTTTATTTTTTTTAAATTTTTTTATTTTTTAAAGATTTTATTTATTTATTTGACAGAGAGAGACACAGCGAGAGAGAGAGCACAAGCAGGGGGAGTGGGAGAGGGAGAAGCAGGCTTCCCGCCGAGCAGGGAGCCCGATGCGGGGCTCGATCCCAGGACCCTGGGATCATGACCTGAGCTGAAGGCAGACACTTAACGACTGAGCCACCCAGGCGCCCCCATACTAAGAATTTTTTTAAAAAGCAAAACTAAAGCTGATTCCAGTTTTGGTATCACCATTGAAGTTAATTTCTTACTTTTTCTTTCCTCATCCATAAAATGAGAATCATATCTATGTTACTAAGATCATAAGGTGGTTGTGAACATGACAAGAAATAATATGTTATGAAACAACTTTATAAAGTGACTCGTAAATGTTCAAGTTTAAACTTGTAACCAATTTAATGATGTAATTAGTCTAAAAGTCCTTTCTTGTCATAGGCTGGATCTCACCCACATTGTAGCCTCCAGCAGCTATCATAACACTGTGTGTATACACAAGGTGCTCAATAAATATTTGTTGACTGAATAAATTAAAGAAGTATAAGTGAGTACCAACTATTGCCAGGGGCTATAGCAGACACAAAAGGAAATATACATACTCACCAAATGAATATTCTATGTGAAAAAAGTAACACACGTACACACACTTAATAAGGTAATTAGTCCTCTGAAAGGAATGTCATTTGAACAACAACAAAAATTCATTAGCATGGAAAGAAACTGGATCTTCTTGGTTCTTGGGTAGAAACATAATCTTCAGAGGAAAAATGTAATAATATAAGAGCAAAGAAGATTGAGTTATCCAAAATGAAAATTGATTATAAAGACCAGAAGGACCATTCATTCGTTCAATACCAGTCAGAGATAAAAATCTCTCTTTCTCCACACATACACATACACAGAAAACTTCTTTTTTCTGTATCTCTGAATAATACTGAGGAACATGGACAGGAAAAAGCACTTAATGGAGAAAGTATTAGTAAATTATTGGTTTAAAAACTGTTTAATTCCCCAGGGTCTTCAAATCTCATATAAATATTGTCAATAAGTTCTTTATAAATAAAACCTCTAGAAAAAGTTCTCTTTCTTTCCCATTAAAAAACAAAGCATCTTTTTCTTTTCCTAGGAAAGAAGGAAGAAGGCCTTCTGGGACAGAAGGAATAATTCTCTTGTACCTAATTTGTCCAAATATTGGGAACCCTGGCTAAGGGAGAGCTGAGGGCCTGCTGGCTGTAACTGAAGTCATCCCTGTTCTCCAAGTTCCGTTCAGTGAGGACATTAAATTAGGAGATTGGCTTCCTTGAAGCCCCCAGATTGGTTTCTGCCAAGGAACTTGTGTAAGTCTAGGAGCCACTGAAAAGTGTTCTGGCTCAGAGTAACAAATTCCAGGAGTCCCTAAGCTCCTCTATTCAGTGTATTTCATAAACTTGCAAAAGTGTTATAATCACTCTAAATATTGCTATACCCAGACCTGTCACTCATTATGTCCTACATTTGGTGCAGCCAATTAGTAGACCTGACCACTCATGCCCACTGGGGACTCCAGGGCTAAAATTACTTTTCAAAACATTTGATGAGGTTGCTAGATCTTTTCAATCTTTGTAAAGCTGATTTGTTTTTCTCACTAAAGATCAATTTACCTGGTTCCTCTATCTCTTTACTACTGAATTCAATTTAGAGGAACACTTAGTTATAGCTGCCTTTAAAAGTACATAAAACTGTGTATTGTAAGTTGCATCATATCAATCAAAAAATATTTCCACAACCAGTGAGATCATTTATTCATTTCTTCTGATTTCTTTCTACCTGAACTAAGAAATGTCCCTATTACTAAGAAGATCTTGCAGCGATGTCCGTGGTTAGCTGTGATATGAGCAAAACTTTTATGTGGAGTACAAATGTTTGCATGCTGGTCTTCTAACAATTGAGTGCAGGGTAAGACGTTTTATCACTGTTGGCTCAACAGACTACCATCTGTGCTGAAAGCTATTTTATATTGGTCAGCAGGTTGTGTTCCTGAGACAACCCCTATTTATGTCATCACAAATGTTAGGAATATCTCAGACAGCTAGTGAAAATCTGAAACTGTACGCAAGATGAGGGTATGTCATTTGGTCTATGGACCTACCTGCCTCATGGAAATTATTTTCCTTTGTCTTCTTGTCCTTTAGCCATAGAAGACAGTTTGCTGCTCTGGTATTATTTCTTTGCCAAAAAAGAAACTAAATCTGGGATTTGACAGGTTGTTCTCTGAAGCAAACCTGCATTGAAATTAGGGAATGAAAGTGGTTTACAAATATGCTAGAGCTGACACTGGCCTTTTGGGTCCCCATCAGGGACACTGGGCTTTATGTTAGTCCATGGATGCATCTGTACATCCTCCGTAAACACCAAAGGCCTGAGTTGAAATGTTTCCCAGTCAATGTTTAGACTAACAAGAGTTTCTGCTGGAGCACATTAGGGTGACTTCTCCAGACCTCTGTTCCCAAGGAACCCTTCTATTCATGGAGATTAACTCTGGTATTTTGTAAAAAAATTCTGGCATGATCAGTCAGAGGACATTTTAAAATGTCAAGTGTGGTGATTTACAAGCATTATTCACTTCAAGTCTCCTATTCATCCCCCTCCTCCAACAGACAAAGTGGCGAAAACAAATGGGTATTGGCCATGTGATTATCTCTTGGGAGTAAATTTAGCTTGGTTACATGTTCATGAAGATGAAAGCGTCACAAAATGAAATGCTTTTACAAATTAGGCTGGAAATCTTTCAAGAATAGAGTTTGGGCAAAGGTTTCTCAAACTTCCAGATTTGAATGAATTGGGAAAATCTGCATGGGTTCATGAATGGCATATAAAAACAGTGTATTATACTCTTCCACTCTGTGGAGTTCAGATTTCTTTACAGTAGACTATGTGAATTTCAGAGTGGGCAATACAGCCTTCTACTTGAGTGGCTGAAAATACTACTCTCACTCAGGTTTCCATCTGAAGACATGAAATGTTTAATAGGTAATATCTCATTTATTTCCTTTGAAGGGGAAACGATATAAAGGAATTCGAGGGGGTGACTATTGTGATAATTTTTAAGGAGGAAGAGTTAAAGAATCAGCATTGTGCTGAGTGTTCTTTGAGACTCTTTTTGTCTCCATGGTCCCTTCTGGTTGATTCTTCTTGTGCTGGATTCTTCTTGTGCTGGATATTCACCCTCTGCCTCACAGGAATGCCTGTAAACTCTTTCAGGTCTTCATCCTGTCACTGACCACTGGGCTGTACAGTCTGGTGTCCTAGAAACAGCATTACACATAAAGTGACTTATTTTCTTATGTCCACTGTTTACCAGGTGCCAGAAAGCAGGCATTTCACCTAACTGCTCTGATACTCAGTGTTCTCATTCATTCCTTTGTTCCTTTATCTATTAAACACACATTCATTGAGTGTCTACTCCAGGCCAGGTACAATGCTAGGTAGGGTACAATGCTAGGCAGTTACAGTAAAACAGTTACCCTAAACAGATTGTAGTCACTGGCCCCTGAGATGGCCATTATCAATTTCTTCCCTCCCCATATGTTCAGTCCTTTCTCTTATGGTAAGCAGAAGTAGATTTCCCCTGCCTTGATTCTAGGTAGGCTCTGTGACCAAAAACGATGGTCTTGATATGGTGCCAGATTCCAGGCTGGCTTTGAGAGACGGCAGGTATCCACTTCCTGTCTCTTGGAACACTAGCGTGTGTGGAATCTTGAGCTCACCATGCAAGAATTCCAACTATCCTAAGGTTGCCACCCTTGAAGAAGTCCAAAGCCACGTGGAGAAGCAATGGGAAAAGAGAGAGGGGGCAGGGAGTGCAGGCTTGGTCAGTCTCTCACTGTTCCAGCTCCAGCACCCTACTGTATGAAGTCTTAAAAATGAGTCCAGTCTCACTTGACATTTAACTTTAACTATGTGAAGGACCCAAGGTGTCAATTTCCCAGTGCAGCCCATCAATTCTCCAAACCACAGAGAATAGGAATAAATATGTCTTCTAAGCAACGAAACTTTAGGATGGTATTTACCTAACAACAGATACGGAATACATACTCACTGCCATCCTGGAGCTTAAAGGTTTATGCAGACAGCAGAAGACTAAGCAAATGATCACAAAATGAGTATAAAGTTACACTGCAATTAATATCATTCAGGGAAGGTATATGGGGCTGTGAACATATAAGAGGGGAACAGAACCACATTTGGGGTCAGGGAAAACCTCCATGGGCAGTGATGTTGGGCTGCAATCCAAAAAAGGTACTATGTAACTGAGCAAAGAGAAAAGGATTTTATTTGCACGAGGATAGTGTTGTATGCAAAGGAAGCACTATATGCGATGGCCCTGAACTGGGAAGGACCATGGTGCATTCAGTGGGCAGGAAGACAGCCAGTGCAGCTGGCTGGCAGTGAGTGGCAGATGATAAAGTCAGCAAGGAAGGGTGGACCAATCATGCCACACCTTCTACAGAGTTAGGAGTGTTTCTGAAGCATCTGAATGATTTTAACTGGGAAAGTAACAAAATCAGTTTGGTCTTTCATTGAAAGACATACTTCCCCAACAGGATTGCTGCTTGCCTCAAGCGTTATAACATATGGAAGCACTTTGTAAAACCAAAAGCATTATTAAAATGGTAAACATTATAATTAATTATTGCAAAAAACAATTATGACAAAAAAGCTTTAGTGAGTTCACAAAGAAAAAGCCAGATATTAAAATCCAGAGGCAATCAGTACATTTTCAAGAAACATTCAAAATGAAGGAAAAACCCAGTATTTATCTACAAAATGAGATCAGTAGTCTAATGGAGTATATGGTTAAAATGTATTACAGGAAAAGTAAAGCAAAACTACAAGTAAAAAAAGTTTAATAATATTTTCTGTTTGGTATGGTATGATCAAAAGCATAAGGAATTAGACATCAGAAATTGTGATTTGTCATATCAACAATTAGCCATGTGACCTTGGGCCAATCTTTAAATTCTATAGACATCAGTTTCCCATCTGAAATAAAGAGATTATATTAGCTGATCTTTTTCTAGCTCTATGATTCAAATTATATCTACTGTCTATAAATTTATTACATGTCTAAGAATGTGTGAATATATAAAGAAAAAACTCTTATATCATATTTTTTAGAATTTCTGACAAATCTTAAGCCAAAATTGTATATTTATGACATTCTTTGCACTAGTTTATCACTCATAAACTATGTTTCTTTCAAAGACTAACTGTTCTTAGCAAAGTTACTAAGTACTTTGTTCTTTAATTTTCTAGGACACACATAAGAACAATTGATCACTCTGTCTTATCAGAATAAAATGTTAATACAGTCCATAAAAGGTTGATTATTTCAATTGAAACACTCATTATCACTTTCTGGGTTTAATTTAAAAAAAAAAACTTGAAAACTAAAAACTTAAAAATCTATTGTTTTATATCTACTATTTGCAAGTCTCACAAACTATTTACAGATCTTTTCCTGAAGGAAGATGAGAGTTATCAAGCTACATTATGTAGCTTAACATTTTGTGTATTCATAATATCCCCAGTTTAGGTGAAATTTCAGGCTCACAGAGCTACATCCATCATTAGAATTTACATGAATATGTATGAATAAATAGAAATGAATTTCTGTAGCACCTTCTATGTTCAAGTCTGCTAGCTAGATGAAAGTGGGATACATATGAATAATACTTGATCTCTGTCTCAAGTAATTTGTAGTTCACTTAAAAAGCAAAACACCCATGCAAATAAGCATATGGTAAATTTGATGGTATTATACCATGAAAAGAATGAAGTGGATTTCCCAGCAAGATAGCATAGTAATGACAGATGTCCAAAACCTATTTCCCATGTATCACTTCTGAGAAATATCTTCAGGTTAAAACAGCTGAGATGAAATTAAAGGAAGTTATCAAAGGGGAAAAAACAGTATATCAAGGTGGTTTTTAAAAATATGTTTTTTGCTCAGACACAACTAGGATAGTTTTCCCACTTAATATCCCTGATAATAATAGCAGGTCATGTAAATATTCTATGTCTGGCCCCACATCTGAAAAATGAGAATGATATATATCTTTCTCACTGAATTATTGGGAGGTAGTTTTATGGAGAAAATATCTGCATCACAGTTATCACAATGCCTGGAACATAGTAAGTACTACATAGATATTACCTACCAGGATGCTAATATTGGTAGAATTTCTAACTGATGAGAATTAACAGATGCTGGTGTCCGCAAGCCAGTTGCAACAGTACACATAGGTGATCACTGTTCACATACCTTAGGCAATACATAAAGAAGCATGTTGTACAAGCAAGCCCAAAAACAGAAAATACCTCTTGAAGTCGTCTCACCAGTAAATTATGAAACAGTGAAGATTGTGTTCCAGAACACCACTTTACTGATTTGGTAAGTTTTCTTTCACTAGTTGTAGAACAACTTCTCTGATACCCAGTGTCTTCACAGGAGTTCCACTTTTCTCCAATTAAAGCTTTCTCTCAGATATCAAATTGAGAGTAGGTATAAAGAACTGCTAACACATTTTAGAGCCACATTTCCACAGAGATTCCCATTGTAAAGGACCCCAAAATTCTAAACAAAATGAGCAAATCTTTGGTAGGTTCCAGTTATTGAGTGAATAAAGACTTCTCCTTGCTGAGAACATAGATTCTCCTCCACATACTGAAAATTATGCCTATTTATCTACAGCTGAAGCCAAACTTACCTTGAGACATTTGTTTACAATATCTAAAAAGTTAACTGTCAATAGGGTATAGAGTATGGAGACCATTTAAGCTAACTGATGTATAATTAATGTATAATCATGTCTAGTTAATAAATATTCACTGATCATGCTTCTGTCATTGCAAGGTCAGTTCTTAGTTGAAGGGACATAATTCTGCAAATAGTACAGGTTTCTAGGTTCTAAAACTGGTCCAAAAATAAAAATCTATGAACATTCTGGCACTTTGGGCACATTGCACATATTTTACATCACTGTTTCGGTGAAGTCCAAAAAGCAGTACAACAAGGTGCTGTATTTCATATCTCTCTGCTTTTTTTTTATTTTTTATTTTTAAAGATTTTATTTATTTATTTGAGAGAGAGAATGAGAAAGAGAGAGCACGAGAGGGGGGAAGGTCAGAGGGAGAAACAGACTCCCCGCTGAGCAGGAAGCCCGATGCGGGACTCGATCCCGGAACTCCAGGATCATGACCTGAGCCGAAGGCAGTCACTTAACCAACTGAGCCACCCAGGCGCCCCAATATCTCTCTGCTTTTTAATGCGATTGGATTCTCATAAAGCCTAATTCTTTATAAAAATGAAATAGGGGTGCCTGTGTGGCTCATTCGGTGAAGCGTCTGCCTTCGGCTGAGGTCATGATCCCAGGTCCTGGTGTCGTGCATGCCAAGTCATTGAGCTCATGGAGAACCAATAACTGAGTGTGAGTGCACACAGAGCTGTGAATAAATGTGCAAAAATAATTGTTCACCTGATAGTTGTAACAGTGGAAAAAAATACCCACCATTTATCCACTCCCTAATAGCTAGCTCATACTAATGTCAGCTGCTTAGCATACATTTGTCTCCACTTTACAAACCACCTGGAGAGGCAGATCTGACCTAGAAAGGAACTGAGGGTAAGAGAAATTAATGAACTCCTCCCAAATCACACAGCTAATGAGTTGCATATCTATGACTCAAACCCAGGGTCTCAGTTAGTCTGTGCTGTTATAACACACGCCATCAACTGAGTGGCTTAAACAACAAACGTGTATTTCTCACCATTTGGGGAGCTGGGAAGTCCAAGATCAAGACACTGGCAGATTCAGTTCCTGATGAGGACTCTCTTCCTGGTTTGCAGATGGCCTCCTTCTCACTAGTCTTCACAGGGCAGGGGAGAGAATGAGAGAAAGAGAGCGAGCACTTGGTATCTCTTCTTACAAGGCACCAATCACATTCATGAAGGCTCTGTGACCTAATTACATCCCAGAGGCCCCATCTCCAAATATCATCACACTGGGGATTAGGGCTCCAACATATGAATTTGGGGGAAAGGGATGCATTCAGTCCATAGCACCTGGGTTTGAGTAATTCCATAGACTGTCTCCTTCTCATTCTGCCATCCCCCCTCATTATTCCCCTCTGTTAACTACTTTGATTACAAAAGAACAATTATATACTTTTTCACTTATAAAACATACATTTCTCATATGTTGCATTATCATTTGAAATCTTTTTTTTTTTTTAAAGATTTTATTTATTTGACAGAGAAAGACACAGCGAGAGAGGGAACACAAGCAGGGAGAGTGGGAGAGGGAGAAGCAGGCCTCCTGCTGAGCAGGGAGCCCGATGCGGGGCTCGATCCCAGGATCCCGGGATCATGACCTGAGCTTAACGACTGAGCCACCCAGGCGCCCCATATCATTTGAAATCTTAATGATAAGGTTTCACCTTGCTGTATTTTTAAAAGGTCAGGAATGATTTCCCTTGTGTCTAGAAACAATGCTAATGTTGATGTTAGGAGTCCGCCTCCCATTCCCAGTTAACTTTCAGTCCTTTGCATCTTATCTAATGAAAGATCAGCATGAAAGCCATTGGGTGAGACTCAGCTTTGTTCAAGACAGGGCCAGAGCAGCAGTTACATAATGTCTCATCTCAAATAAGACAGCAATTTCAAATGTATCATGTCAAGGTTTTAAATTTTTTTTCGAATGTGGTTTGTTTTGAGATACAATTGACATATAACATTGTAGTCATTTTAGGTATACAACATAATGATTTGATATATGTAAACACTGAAAAATAATTATCATTATAAGTCTAGTTAACACCCATCACCACACATAGTTAATTTTTGTGTGTGTGATGAGAATTTTTAGGATTTACTGTCTTAGCAACTTTGAAATACACGATATAGCATTGTTAACTAGAGTCACCATGCTGTGACTTCCTCATGCCCATTACATCCCCAGGATTTATTTATCTTATAACTGGAAGCTTCTACCTTTCGCTGGTTGCTATTTCTCAGGCAAGATTAAAAGTGGGACTAAATAAAAATTGGGTGCTGACAGGCGAGAGCAGTTTAGCAATGGTATCACAGTAATGATAGGAAAAAGAAAGCTGGTCTGGGGTAAGACAGTAGTAATCAATCACAAAGACTCCAAAAGGGCGCCATCATGGCATTTCACGGCTGCTGCATGACCCATGAGGAGCCATGATTCCTGTGAACCTTGCTGCTGGCTTTATCTGTGTCTGTCCTGGAGCCTGATTCTTTGGGTGCTATGTTTTCTTCAATCCAAGCTGATTTTCATTCTTTCAGTCCAGGATAGATACTTATCTTTCAATACTGATTCTGATTGTTGAGGTTATGGGTCATTTCTATTTTATTGCCCTTTACGTTTTAAAGCCTATGCCATATTTTATATAATTCCTTTTAAGATCAGAAAAAAATATAGAAAGTCCTTGTGAATATTTGACCAGCAGTAATGAGCATAAAATCAATTTTCAATCAACACTCCTGAAAAATAACTGTTTACATTTGTTAGTTCACATTAGTTGTGATTTATTACTTCCCAAGTCTCCCATTTGCATTATTGAGTAATAAATATACATTTTAGGTAATATTTGCATAAACTAAATGATTCATATATTTCAATCAAAACAGTTTTCTAGATTGTTCTATTCAAAAAATTCAAAATGTTGATGGAAAAGAAGAAAGAGTGGGAAACTCATAAGTGATAATGCTTTGTTTATTAGTACAGAGATGGTATGACTCAAGAGCCATCATGGTGTATTTTGTCAATAACCCCAATGTGAAAGACCTCTGAATAAGCACTGCTATTTGTTACTCATGATGGTACCTTGTGTATTTAGTGGCACTTTCCCAATCTCGGGTGGCTGCAGCTACATTTGGGGGAATTCCAAGAAGAGCTATAATCCAAGTTCCTTTCAGGTGTTGAGAGAAAATGGACCGAAGCAAATCTGTTTTCTGCATCAATGAGTCATAATTGATTTTAAATTTAATTTGGTCTTTTTAGGCCCAGCACACAGCACTGAAATGTGTAAGGTATCTGGTGTGCCCACGGGCCGAGCAGAACTGAGGGTCCTGGTGGGCAGCTCCCCTTGTTGTATTTGGCGTCAGCAGGCAAATTGTGCACCATGAACTCCTTGATGCCACCAACACCATCACTGTTTTAATATCAACAAAAACTGAAAGATAGGACCCTTTGTATTTTCCATTACAGAGGAAAGCTAAAATTATCATTTTTTTTGCTGTGATATGCCCTCACTTTCTTTTCTGTCCATCTATTTTCCCAAAGGTTTGATGTGTAAAATAAGTTCTAATTGCAGGACTTTCAGGAGTTGAAGAAATGAAACAAATCTTGTTATCAAGATGTCCATCTAATTGGAAATTTGGCAGGAAAACGTAAAGTCCCAGTTCTCTTTTTTTTTTAAAGATTTTATTTATTTATTTGAGAGAGAGAGAATGAGAGAGAGCAAGCACATGAGAGGGGGGAGGGTCCGAGGGAGAAGCAGACTCCCTGCCGAGCAGGGAGCCCGATGCGGGACTCGATCCAGGGACTCCAGGATCATGACCTGAGCCGAAGGCAGTCGCTTAACCAACTGAGCCACCCAGGCGCCCAAAGTCCCAGTTCTTTAACTCCAAGATTTAGGGCCAGGAAAAGTCCAAACTTCCGAGATGGACTCAGGCTTATTTCTTCCATAATATATTGTACTCCTCTTTGTATTTATATACATACCAATAATGAATTCTTTATCCACTTTCTTTTGAAAGTTTGTTTCAAGAGGCTTATTTATCATTTGGAGTCCTGTGTTAAAGCTGCCTTCCACATCTTCATAAGCACGTCCTGTGATTTCTAGCAACTGAAGAATGTATACAGAGGTCCCATTATTCTGAAATCTTTTATTTACTTTGCGTGTTTCAGAAACCACTCCTGTTATCAGTTTTCCAGAAAAAAATTAATAATGTTTGGTATTCCCATTCTCCCTTTTATGTCAATCTGCTCCATCTTCATAAGAAGCATATTTGGAGTTTGAATCCATTCTAGAACATTCTAATTCACAGTTGAAAAGCACCCTCAAGTATTTGCTATTTTTATTATTGGTTGTGGTCGGTTTTATGTTCTATTCACTTTGTATTCCTCCTAGAGGGAGTCTTAGAGTGTTATCTGTATCCTGAAGAATTGGAATTTAGTTTGAGAAATTTTTCAATCAATTGTTTTGACAAGCGATACGAATTTTGCACAATAATTTCCCATTCCTCTCGTGGATCACCTTAGACTCCTTCAGCTCTTAATAGCAGAAGGATTACTTATGCTAAGCCAATCTTCATGCTAGTGTGGGCAACTCACATCTTTCCAATGGTACCTTATCTTCTTGCACTATCTAGTGCCCTCACCAGTAGTTTCAAAGAAAGTCAAAATCCTAGAGAAGAAAAACCTTTGAGTTTTTACTGAAGCTCTCTCCTTCCTTTGAAATTATTCATTGAGACCCCACCTCTTTTTCTTTGAAGTTAAACTGGCACATGTTTGCTATTTTAAAAGAGATTGTCCTGGTTATTAATGGGCTGTGTTCCAGAAGTTCG
Source organism: Neomonachus schauinslandi (assembly GCF_002201575.2). Taxonomy (NCBI): domain Eukaryota; kingdom Metazoa; phylum Chordata; class Mammalia; order Carnivora; family Phocidae; genus Neomonachus; species Neomonachus schauinslandi. Next base: position 182,370,032 of record NC_058405.1, on the reverse strand, counting down.
GCTTGTTCTCCATTGTCTCCTTGGTTCATTTCTTTCTTCTTAGCCTGGCAGGGGATAGTATCATCATCTCCCCTGCCCAGCTCCCTGTCCTATCGAGAACCAGTTTCCTGCACACCCGTCCCCTTGTTTGTTGCCTTGTTCTTCCCAATTCCAACATGTCTGACATCCTTGAACATTTCAGGTCCCTGAACGATTTCTTGCCATTGTACGTGCTGTTTCCTCTTGACAAGAAAGCTCCCATCATCCATCCTTCCCCCAATTTAATGACCTGGGAACATCCTACTCAACGCCACTTCCTCTGGGATGTTTGATTGTCTCTTTCAGGTAGAATTCATTGTTACTTTTCCCTCCTAACTCTTCATTTGTAACCTGGTTTGAAGCCTAATACATTGTATTGTGATGCATCTGCTTTTCTGGCTTTCCCTCCTTTAGTCCGTGAAGGGCAGTGGAGAAGGCATGCATTGAAGCACCCCATTCTGCATGCTTGTCTATGTCTACATTGTATTAGTCAGGGTTCTCCTGAGAAACAGAACCAGTAGGATGTACATATATATAGAAAGATATTTATTCTAAGGAATTGATTCACATGATTGTGGAGGCTAGCAAGTCCAAAACCTGCATGGTGGACCAGCAGGCTGAGACCCACAAAGAGCCAATGTTGTAGGTCCAGTCTGGAGGCCTCTTGCTAGGAAGAGGCTAATCTTTTTCTATTTAGGTCTTCCCTTGATTGGATGAGGTCTACCTACATTATAGAGGGCAATCTGCTTTACTCAAAATCCACTGATTTAAATGTCAATCTCATCCAAAAATACTTTCACAAGAAACACCCAGAATGCTTGACCACAGTATCTACAATGGCCCAGCCAAGTTGACACAAAAATTAACCATCGCACAGATTATTTTTTAAAGATTTTATTTATTTATTTGAGAGAGAGAGAGAGAGAAAATGAGTGGGGTGAGGAGCAGAGGGAGAGGGACAAGCTGGTTCCATGCTGAGCACAGAGCTGGATGGGGGCTCGATCCCAGGACCCTCAGATCATAACCTGAGCCGACATCAAGAATTGGATGATTAACTGACTGAGCCACTCAGGTGCCCCCAACACACAGATTATTTGCCTCTGTGTATGCACACCCCTGGCATCTTTCTGTGTGCCGTGATCACCTCTTCTTATAAGGACACCATTCAGATTGGATTGGGATATACCCTAATGGCCTTATTTAGCCCTAAGGAGCTCTTGAACAGTCCTATATCCTGGTCACGGTGATCCTAAGATGGATAGAAACCATCTGATATACTGAACAATGGCTTCCAAGTGTTCAAATCACCCTGTGTTCTGTTTGGGCAAGTGCACCCTGAAGCAAGTGCAGCCTCAAGTGTATGGGCATGAAATGGTTAAATATTAAAGTCCCTGCCACTTCCAGGAGATAGCAAGATCATGTCCACCTTTCCAGGTTGGAAATAATCTTCCTGCTGTAAAAGTGTAAATACTCGGGTATTTCCGCAGGATCCAGAGAATGTCCAGGCTATGTTGTTAACCACAGCAACTAAGGACACACCAGGTACTAATTAAGGAGGAAGTAAAAGGCTGTGTGAGAATAATATCACATAGCATTTAGAGTTGCACATAGTCTCATTCCAGAATTTGGGTTGAGTCATTCTTAAGAAGTCACATTAAGAAAGCCTTCTACCTGCCATCCTATGTCCCGTGCAGATGCTGGTACTGGTGAGACCCTATGAGAGGCAAGATTCTTCACCAGTGGGAGCAACACCGTGTAGATTTCATGCTGCCCCTCACAAAATCACATACACCCATGCACACCCATATTCACCTTCAAAAAACATTTTGCCTTTAAAAGTCTTACATCCGGGCGCCTGGGTGGCTCAGTCGTTAAGCGTCTGCCTTCGGCTCAGGTCATGGTCCCAGGGTCCTGGGATCGAGCCCCGCATCGGGCTCCCTGCTCAGCGGGAAGGCTGCTTCTCCCTCTCCCACTCCCTCTGCTTGTGTTCCTGCTCTCGCTATCTCTCTCTCTCTCTGTCAAATAAATAAATAAAATCTTTAAAAAAAAAAAAAAGTCCTACATCCATGTGGTGCACAGATCACCAAACAGCCATCTAGATGTGGTGAATCTTTAAGGATCACCCCATTAGAGAACATTGCATGTAAGGGCACTTCAGAGTCACTCTCATTCCCTCATTTTACACATGATTAAACTGGATCAGGAAGAACTTAAGAAAAGGTCTCCTGAGGCCACACAGCTTTCTTTAATTACCTTTTCTAATGCGACTAAGACACATTATAACATACAGTTAATTTCATATTTACCATAAAATCCCCAGACTTTGTATTTAGTTTTCTGGGGGGGAGAAAAAAAGAAAAAGGAGAGAAAACTATGTGTAAAATCAAATATGTTAATGGTGTCCTCTGGAGTCCAGAACCAAAGAATTTTCTTTTTTGTTTTTTTTTACAAATATTCGTGAGTTCAAATGTGACTGGGATAATTAACTATTCTAAAACTTTATCAGCTAGTTCTTTGTGGGGGAGGTAAAAGGCAGCTAAGGGCAGAGGCTTCTAGAAAGGAAATGCAGAACAGCAGAATGGTGGGAGAAAAAAAAAAAACAGAACAAGAGGAGAGAAATGGGAAGACCAAACCAAGCTTAGTCACAACATGCCCTAGGTAGATGGGAAAGAGTTCATGACAATGATATGATATCATAGAGTAAACTATCAAAACCTTTTCTTTGAGCAGAAAAACAGCCACAGCTCATTCCTCAAGCAATCCCGACCTTACGGCTGCCATTTATTGATACAAAGTTATTTAATTCTAATTCAAATCAATTGTTCCTGGTCAGTCAGGAGCTCCTCCAAGGAGCTCTGAAGGGAAGAGAAATTGCCAACAGGCGCTTGCTTTGTGGGGTTTTGGGGAAAATCACTGGCAGCCAGGAAGCCCGCTGCCCGGGAAGGCACCCATCACAGGAACTCGAAGTGTAGGTTGTAAAGAGGTAGTGGAGGGGTTTAAAGAATGCTCCTCTCTGCTCCTACTTGGAAAAAGATAATCTCTAATAATAATCGTTGCTGTAGTTAGCATTTGTTAAGCCTTTTCATATATGTCAGGCACTGTGGGAAATTCCATGCAGCATCTCATTGAATCTTCACGGATCTCCTATGAAGCAGCCATAGGGAAATTAAAACCCATGTCAAGAGGTTGGCAGTGGGAAACAATGACTCAAAAGAAAAGAAAAAGAATAAGCTTGTTACAGCTGAAGCCATGTAACCAGCTGTTTTGAGAAAAGGGTTCCATGAACATTATAAAGAAGAAAGAACACTCCATTCTCTACTAGACAAAGGATTCAAAAGCAATAAGGATTGTAAGGCATCCTGCTATCCGTGGCTAGGAAGAGACATTTCATGAAAGTCTGTTATCTCTATTGAGGTGGCCATTCTCAGGCCTGTCATGAAATGTCAAACTGTCCTGCCAACCCCCATGCACCTGTTAAAAATGTGTTACATATTAAGCTGATTTTTTTCTTATCCCTTTTTTATCATAGTTTCTGCCTTACAAGAGCTCCTCTTTCTTGTGTGTTATTAAGATCATGTTAGTTTTTGAAGTCTGGTTCATTAGTTTTTATGGCCTCAATTCTTTGGGGGGTTTGGAAGACATATGGTTACATAAATTATTCAAGCTTCTTTTAGTTGTTAAACCGATAGCAGCATTCTCTCGCAACTTTCTTCATCAGAAGCAGAAACATTTTTCACCTCTATCATATTATTTTATGATACAATTACTCTGTATATTAGTGTTTACTAAGTTTCTTTCTCTAGGTGGGGTATCATTTTTGCTATGTTTCATATGTCTAGGAAGTGGGGTTTAGGAAGGTTTTTTTTTCCTTCCTCCCTTCCTTCCTCCCTCCCTTCCTCTCTCTCTCTTTCTTTCTTTCTTTCTTTCTTTCTTTCTTTCTTTCTTTCTTTCTTTCTTTCTTTCTTTCTCTCCAGTGGAAATATTTGTATTTAAGCCCTTTATACTGTCTTTCATCTCCTTTTTTTTACATAATCTTTTACTCTCTGATTTGTCCTAGTATGCTTTGACCCTCATCTGTTAACTTTCAAACAGTCAATGACCCTATTTTACTTCCCCCTTCACTTAACTTCTACTCCTATTTTTTTACTTGCATTCATTCCACTTCTTCAGAACAAATAATGTTAATTTGGCTTTTTCCCACTCCTGTTGCCATTCTTATTTTAGTTATAATTGTACAACTAATTGTGTTAAGTGTTCGCCATCAGTCTTTTTACTGAAGTATCTCTGGTTATCTCTTGGTAGGATGAAATTCATCATATAGTGGAATCCTCAGGAAAGGTCACTGTGTTTCATATTATTGCATATTTAAAACTGCTCTTTTGTGGCCTCAATATTTAAAATACAACTTGGCAGGGAAGTACATTCTTGCCCCATGCTCTCTTTCTTTGTGTTTCTTGAAAATTCTGTTTTACTGTTTTACTGTCCCCTTGCTCTACATTCAGTTCTTACGAAGTCAAATGCCAGCCTAACTTTCTGACTTTTGTAGCTTGATTTTTTTTTTTTTTTTTTTTGGTCTGAAGACTCTGGGATTAAAAAAAAAAATCCTTGAAGACTAACAGTTTTGCTGAGAAAGGTCTTAGAGTTTATTGCGAAGCCAATTTTCTCAAATGAACTATTTCAATATCTTATTTCCAAAAATGTTTTATTGGAGTATAGTTTTGAATATTAGTTTTGATGGATTTTTTTTTATTTGTTTGCTTACTTTTCTTCTTCAAGGACTCCAATTTCATGTATGTTGGAATATCTTTTCCTGGCTTCCCTCATAACCATTTTTTCTCTGATGTCTTTTGTTCCTCCTTTCATCTAATTTTCATTCCCCTGGCTCTTTTCCTACCTTTCCTCAATATGTCTTATTAAATTTTCCTTGGCATCTCTTTTCCTTTGAGCTTAGTATTTCTGAGAGAGTTTGTTTTCTCTTATTCTTTTCTCAAGTTCTTCCCTACAGCTGCACTAAGGACACTCTGAAGCAAAGGGAAATATGAAATTAAGGTAATCAGAGTGCAAAGAAAAAGAGGACTTCAAAAATTGCACTTAAAATACTTTATTTTCACAAATTTTGTCTAAAATATGACATGAACGTATTATTAAGCCCTCTGCAAGGATGCATAAAAGCCCAAGAGTGTGAGGCTTCCAGAAGCCTAAGATTTACTAACTTCACAGTAATTCCACTTCTGGTAACAACTAAACACCAACTGCATAAAAAGTGCTTTGCATACATTATCACCCCTGATAATTTTATCTAATACCTACAGAGCAATTCTTTAGGATAAGCAGTGTTTTTAATGCCCATTTGATGATGAGGAAAATGATGCAACAAGTGGAAAATTCTGGACTGGAATGTAGTCTCCCACCACGGGAGGGTCTGTGTGTCTTCAGCCACTTGTCTTTGATGCCCCTCTGAATTATACACTAAGTGCCCCCACTATATCCACTTGCATCTCATTCAGTTGTTTCTTCCCAATTTGTTTCTAACTCCACTTCTTCTCCATCAATCTCTTCTTTAAAATCCTTTCTAGACACGTGCATTGGGCCACCGCTTTGAAGTCTCTGATCCTAGTTCAATTTCCTGCTTACTCATCCTGTTGCAATTCCTTGAAACAAGAAACACACAGGGCTTTTCCTACAGTCCTTGTAGCCATGGTAGATGTCAACACACTCACCCCAAAGCTGGAAGAAATGATGAGAACAGCATTAGCACTATGAACAATTTAGCACCTCTCCCCCTCCTGAACCTCCTGGCTCATTGACCACCCCCTATCCATGAGTATAACGAATAAAGAAGAGAGAGGGCAGGGCTCAAGGACGACCATTAGCTTGAACTAGTGGGCAACCGGGGTGTCATTTTCTGAGGTGGAAAGTTGGGAAGAGGCAGCTGTTTGTGGTTTGGGAATCTTTAGTGACAGCAGATTTCTCTTTAAAATGGAATCATCTGGAGCTAAAAGTTAAGACAGGTATCTCGGAAGAATGAACACACAGTGAGATTTGATTTCATGCTTATTGGATGAAAAAAATTAAGTGTTGTATTTTAATGCCTTCAGTAATCCTAACAACTTATTTTTTTTTTTTAACCTGGGAGACTATGACAAGAGTTTTAATAATAGGACTTTTACCAATATATTTATTTGTATATACAGACATTTATTTGATCATAGTTTGTTTTGGTTTGTTTGTTTGTCTGCCTTTCAAACTAGGACATGAGCTCCATAGGGAGATGAATCATGACTTCCTTGTTCCCTGATATATCCACAGTACCACTTGCAATGTATTTGCACATATTAGGTACTGATAAACTCATATTAAATGAGAGAATAAAACAATAACTTCAGCCATCAAATGCTGTAATGAATATAAAATATTTATCAAAAATGGATTGGATTCTGGATTATTTTAATATTGATATCAGTAAGCACTTTTATTACTGAAATTAACATTTAAATTAAAAAGTTCATCCCCAGCAATAAAGTTATCATTCTTTGCTACAGCTCTCTGTCCAGTTACTTACAAATGCACCGTGAGAGAGGCTTCTGAATTGCTTGGTGGCTACAGTAACTCTAAAAATTCCTGTTTCATTGCACATGGCTCCAGCTTTCATTTCTTGGACTGTAGATGTGACGAACAATAAGATAGCAAATTGTTCTTGCTGAATCCTGACGGTGGCAGCATCTTTGGCTCACGTATATTAAACCACCTCCACTCTGCTTGAGGATTTTGCTCCAGAAAGAACAAGTTGCATTGAAAAGATGTCAAAAATCCACAACTGCAGCACCATTGCTATGTTTCTATGGGAAGGACTTGTGCCTAGAAGAAATGTAGCCCTTGTGGCACATTAATAGAATAGTTTATGAAGTCTCCCGGGTAATGTATAAGCTATTGTCAGGTGCCATGTTCCCCTTTTCCAGAACTTCTAGAAATACCTGAAATATGCAAATATATATTTTAGTTCTATTTTTAAAATTACAATAAATTCTATAGTTATATTTTAAAAGTTTAGTTACACTTTTTAAATTACAATAAATTCTACAGAAATAATCTCCTGTGGCAGGCTAAATAATAGCTATAAAGATTTTCTTGTCCTAATCCCCAGAATCTATGAATATGTTACTGAATGTGTCATAAGGGACTTTACAGATATGAGTTAGTTAAGGAGATAATCTTGAGATGGAAAGATTATTCTGGATTATCTGCGTGGGCTCAAAATGTAATCACTGGATTCTCATGGGAGAGAGGCAAGAAGGTCAAAGGAAGGAGAGGGTGATGTGACAGCGAAAGTAGGGACTGGAGTCACATGGCCACAAGCCAAGGAAAAGTGGCAGGTTCTAGTCTGGAAGAGAGGGGATGGATTCAGATTCTCCCCCTGGATCCTCCAGAAAGACAAGCCCTGCTGACACCATGATTTTAGCCTCATGAAAATCTTATCACACTTCTGACCTTCAAAAGGCATTGAGTCTAAAACCTAACTAATGACAGAAGTGGGACATGGGAAGGAGGAACAAAGGCACGGAGATGAAAGAAGAATTGTCAGACACTTCTTATTCTGTCTCATCTTGGTCTGCTGCACTTGTTGACCAAGCCTCTTCTTAATTTGCTGCTTCCGAGGGGCCTCCTGCTTAGTGCACCTGAAGCAGCAGGAAGCTGAGCCACACAGGGGTCATGTTTCCACTAGTGGCTACCACTAGTCTTGGGGTAGGGATCAGACAGTTCCACAGTTTTAAAACTAAACTGAATGGTTAATTAGCCTGTATGTCTGAGGAGCAGAATTTGATCATCCTATAAAATAGATTCATAGTCTTTCACTTATTATTTTTTTTTATTTTTGCATTAAAATAATGTTTATTGGTCTCTTCTGATTAGCACAGTAATATCACTTAGAAAAAAGTGTAGAATGCACAGATCAACACATAGAAGAAAGTAGATTTTCTACAGTCCCTCCATCCAGGATAACTATTGTTAACATTTTAATAGAAATAAATCTAGTTTTTTTTTTTAGTTTCATATTTTTTTGCTTAGAAAGTAACAGCAGTTTTTCTCCTTGGGATGTAGCAAGCTGAAAAGATTCTCATTCCCACTCTAAGGACAACAACAAAGGCCCACAGACAGTAAGTTTATGGCTTTCTTTGAACCCATCAGAGATCTGAGGTCCCTCGGGGATGTACTGGCCTGAAATCTAGGAAGACAGGGGTACCTGGGAAAAAGACAAGGAGAAAGCAGTTGTTTACCTACCAGACACAGGTAGGAACAATTCAGCTAGAATAGTTAGGCATTGATGGAGGCCAAGTGGGGTCGGGCAAGAGAGTGTACAACCCCTGGGACTGCATATCAATTGAGAGTTCTCATGTCTTATAGAATTTTCTCCATGGATCCCACAGAAATGTTTCGTGAGAGTCCTGGGAACATTTCCCTGTGGAACAGGCCTGGGTGACAGGAGAAACAGCTGCTATAGAAGGGACATGAAATACGCCCACACCTCTCTCCCCATCTACTCTAAGGAACAAAAACCTTAACGTTGGGGCAGGGGAGTAAGAAGGAGACGCCAAACCCAGTATCACTTTTAGGGGACTGTTGAAACCCATTGCAGCTGGGGAGGTGAGCAGAAAAGGTTTCTACCCCTGGGGAAGGAGCAGGAATACCTTGGTAGGTTCAGAACCACAGCTGGGGGAGAGCGCAAGGAGCAAGTCACACCAGGAGATCCAGGGACACTATGTGTGCTTAAGTCCGAGGTTTAACAAGAACTAAAAGAACACCATATACCACTGCCCAGCACAGACCAGCAGAATAACAAGTGCAGAGTAACAAGTCACAGTAGAATGCTGCTTGGACAATGGCAAGAGCCTAGAGACACATCCAACATACATAAGGAAACTAAGAATGAAGGCAGAAGAGACACGGAACTAAACCTTCTGGCAAACAAGCCCACATCCTAAACACACTAAACACATCATCATAAGGGTTTGAGACTATGGGTTCTCCAGAAAAAGGGGTAGGCAGAGGAAGGGGCCAGAGTCTGCAGGACAGAGCCACCTCTCTTTCATCTGAAAAGTTCCCTCACAGAACTTCTAGGAATACAAGAATCTGGCCTCCTGGGCATTGTGAAGATACTTTAATCAAATGAGGCAATATAACCTGTTTTATTTAACAACTTTTTTTTTAAGATTTTTATTTATTTATTGAGAGAGATAGTGATAGAGAGAGAGCATGAGAGGGGGAGAGTCAGAGGGAGAAGCAGACTCCCCGCCGAGCAGGGAGCCCGATGCGGGACTCGATCCCGGGACTCCAGGATCATGACCTGAGCCGAAGGCAGTCACTTAAACAACTGAGCCACCCAGGAGCCCCTATTTAACAACTTCTTAAACAACTTACCATTGGAACACAAGGTTTGTGACCTTCTGTTGGTACACTTGCCACAAGTCCCACAAATGTTATGGGTGTACCTGGGTGAAAGGGCACTTGCCTAGTGTCCTTCAGCATTTTAGACATGGAGGGGAATATCTTGCACCTTCTAATTTATTGGTTCTTTTTCTGTGCTTTTCCTACAACACCATGCACTCTCTCATGATTCACTTCATCTATTTTCAATGTCAGTAGAGAACTGCTGTAGAATCTCAGTAGAGATTCATACAGACTTTGCACATTAGAATCACCCCAGAAACTTCTATAAAATGCTGATGGCTGGGTACCATGTCCAAAGATTCTAATTTAGTGCATCTTTGTGGGGCTTAAGCATTGATATACAGGCAGGAGTAAAACACACTAACTCAAAGATCATGGTTTAACTATGTTCAAGAACAATCTGCTACAAGTGTAAGTTAGTTAATGTGTCCAGGTATTTACTGATAAAGTGGGAGGTGGAGGGAGAGGTGTCTTGTTGAGTTTATCAGTATCACCAATGCTGCTGCAGATATCAGGGAGGGATACTAAGAGGCTGCCAGAAAGAGTGGCCATAACTGGGCTCTCTGGGCACTTCTTCCCATTTCATTGCTGCTTGTGAGTTCATTACTGACCCTTGATTTCCAAATTCCTTAAGCTGCTGAATAAATCTCACATCCTACTTCTCCTCTTCTAACCTATACCCTGCAAGCTAAGTAGGTCCCTTGCTTAATGCCAACACAGGTGGATCTTGGTCATTTTCATGCCCTCTTAGGAATCATGCAGGTCCTACACAATACCCCTAAAGTTCTATGACTACCATTGAATCTTGGATCTGAAACTTCTGAGTCCTTACATTCTAGCTCCTCAGACTTGTTCCAGAAATCTGAACCAAACCAACTGATTCTGACTCTGTTTTAAGACCACTTTAAAAGTACAGTACCTGGCACCTGCCCACACCCTCAGGAGCTCAAATTCTGATGGCCACCATCCAGAACCATATGCCCAACGACACTTCCCTTTTCCTGCTCCCATAATTGGTAGAAGCCTACATTTTGGAGAGCAGTGCCAGAGGCACCAGAGTTGAGAATCCTGGCAAAACTAAGAAATTGAAAAGGAAAATTTTAGTCAAACTAATGTTTTGGAGAGTTCCATGATGCCATATTCTCCATCTGCTTTTTTAAAATCTAAATTTCCCAACTGTTTATGTTAACATGATACATAAAAAGTTAGAAATATCCCTCATTAATTTTTTTTTTGAAACTTCATTGCTTAGTTGTTTTGCCCTGTGCAGTGATCATTGCAATTGTAAAACACAAGAATGTTCTCCTGTGTTTTGTAAATTAAGATTCTGAGTCTCAGGGCGCCTGGGTGGCTCAGTCAATTAAACATTTGCCTTCAGCTCAGGTCACGATCTAAGGGTCTTGGGATTGAGAGCCCCGCATTGGGCTCTCTGCTCAGCAGGGAGCCTGCTTCTCCCTCTCCCTCTGCCTGCCGCTCCCCCTGCTTGTGCTCTCTCTCTCTCTCTGTCAAATAAATAAAATATTTTTTTAAAAAAGACTGAGTCTCAGTAATCAAGAAATTTTTAGGACTTTGAATGCACACAGATATTTTCCTTGTTTCTTAACAAGAACTATACTCTAATGTGTGACATATACATTACAGACTGAACCACTTCTCCACAACAGTGATTTATTTCTTCCTTGATACTTTAACTTTTTCTTTATTTTTAAATGGGAAAATATATATCATGCCTGTCACATATCTTGGAAGAAATACCTCCGTGTTAGTCAGTGATGGGTACAGTCAGTACAGATAGTTATGAGGACATGAAGAAACTCACAGGAGAGTGGGAGGGGGAGAGGGAAACATTATGATGCTCACTTCTTGGATTTGTCTTTGCCTTTGTACTCAACCTGAGAATGAATTGCGAAGTGCAAGCTTTAGCTGGCCAAATCCTACATAGGGAAGAGGGAAAGCCAGCACAATGAAGAAAATGTGCTCCAAGTTTCAGGAGCAATTTCAGTAACTGTTGCTTCTGCCTATTGGCTGAGCTCTTTTCCCTAGATCTCTGCACATCTAGCTCTTTCTAGCCTGGTATAAACTTAAATGTTCGCTTTTAAGAAATATGCTCCCCAACCATTCAATCCAAAGTTACCTTGTTGTATGTAATGTATATTGTGCATTGCCATCTAAAATATTTCGTTTTGTCTGCTTCCTCCTTCAGAATATAAACTCCATGGGAGCAAGCAGGAATCTTCTTGTGCTGGTTTAGCTTGATTATGCATATCACCTATAATAGTACCTGGGTCACAGGACCAGCTCATGGGGTATTTATCGAATGAGAGCATGAAGAGTCAGAGGAGAGGAGTGAAAGGAAGTCAACAGGTACAACTCTGTAATAGAAAGTGTGGGGGGCGCCTGGGTGGCTCAGATGGTTCAGCGTCTGCCTTCAGCTCGGGTCATGATCCCAGGGTCCTGGGATCGAGCCCCACATCGGGCTCCTGGCTCATCAGGGAGTCTGCTTCTCCCTCCCCCTCTGCCTGTCCCACTGCTCATGCTCTCTCTCTCTCTCTGTATCTCTGTGTCTCAAATGAATAAATAAAATCTTTAAAAAAAAAAAAAAAAAGAAAGTGTGCGACCGGAGACAACCTGGGGATCCTTGTAATAGTAGATCGTGTTTAAGAAACAAAGATAAAGGCATTTGAGGTGCATTTCCCTGCTTCCCACTTCAGCCCACCAGAACAACTGATTGTGGTAGGCAGACTGACAGGCCCTCAAATTCATTCATGCCCCAACCCCCAAAAAGCCTGTGACTATGTTACCTTACATGGTCAAAGCAAGCTGATAGATGTGATGAGCTTGAAGAATGAGTTGAGGAGATTATCCCGGATTATCCATGTGGCCCAGTCTAATCATGTGAGTCCTTGAAAGCGGCCAGAAGGTGGGTCAGAGAGATGGCATATAAGAAGGATGTGACCCACCAGCGCAGGCTTTTGGAGGGAGAGAGCCATGACTCATGAAATATGGCAGCCTCTAGAATTGGGAACAGCCTTGAGTTTACAGCCAGAAGAGAAAGGGGACCTTGGCCCTGTAACCATAAGGAACTGAATTCTACAAACAAACTGGGTGGCCAGGAAATGGATTCTCCTCCAGGACCTCCAGAACAGAATGAAGCCTGCAGACACTTTGATTTTAGCCTGATGAGACCAATAGCTAATTTCTAACTGCCAGTACTGTAAGATAGCATCTTTTTGTTATTTTAAACCACCAGATTTGTAGTAATTTGTTATAGCAGCACTAAAAACTGATCACAAAAGCTCTACAGAAAAATATAGTTAGAGTGAAATGCAAGTAAAATCCGTGTAAGGACGTAGTGGTGGCATGTGGACACTTGAGCCCTTACTCCACCTCCCTGATGAGTCTTGTGATCTCTGGTTCTAGATACAGTGAAGCTGATCTCTCAGAGACCTGCTCCCACAAAATAGCCCGAAACTAGTTTATTCAAGACTTACTGTAAAGTATTGAAAGCCTCTAAACAACCTTCGAGAATGTTTCCTTAGCAGCAAGTCATGATAGCCCATCTCTTTATTCCACTGTGGCTAAGATGGCTTTACATCAGTCTCTCTACCTCCTTCTCTCCCTGCCTCCCTTTCTCTTTCCCCTCTTTACCTTCCCTCCCCCCCCCCTTTTTTTTATCTCTACTTATCCCTAAATTGCCATTGATTATGGATACTTAGAAGGCAATCATTTTCTTTCTTTAGTGGAGACAGTATAATCTAGAGAAAAAGTTCTAAATTTGTCCATAGGTTCTATACTAATTACTCCACGGAATATACCAGGTGATAATATTAAAGCAATATCTTCTTTTTCTTTTTTAAACTAAACTTTTTTATTTTTATGTAATTGTCATTTCACATGCAGTTGTAAGAAAGAAAAGAGAGTTAGCCTACATACTCTTTATCCTATTGTTTGTTCACAACTTCACACCCTCTGGAGCTTCTTGGGTGAAATCTGAAACCAGCCCCCATATACAGAGAGAAAAGAGAGACTGAGGAAAGTAGCAGGCCATTCCAAATTGGTAGATGGTAGGTTTAATAAGCAAGGGAACTTACTTACAAAGCTTGTCTTGCATGGCTGCAAAAGAAGATTTCCAAACCAGTCTCCAGTATCTTAAAAGTTTATATTGAAGTCTTAATGGGGTTCAGCCACATAGCTGTCCACGTGGCCTCAACAACACATTACAATCTCAAGGCTAGGTCCATGGGGCACCTTCTAGCACAAGGAAGACAAAGTGCAATGTACATCCCAAGGATATGAAGGGGGTAAGGACCTTCCGATTGCCTGGGTCCAGTTGGCAGGTCAACCAACAGTCAGACACTCTCCATGACTTCCTCCAACACCAATTTACCCCAATGGTAACATGTTGCAAAATCTAGCATGCAATATCACAACTAAGGTTCTGACATATGTATAGGCAAGATACACAATATTTCCATAACCACAAGGATCTCTCATGTTGTCATTTTATATGTACACCCACTTCCCTCCTGCTCTCAGCCCCTCCCTGGCAACTGCTCTCTCTATAATTTTGTTATTTCAAGTATATTATATAAATACAATCGTATGAAAATGTAACATTGAAATTGTTTTTTTTTACTCGGCATAACTCTCTGGAGAGTCCTCTAGGTTGGTGCCTATATTGTTTGTTCTGTTTTTTTAAATTTCTGAGTAGTATTCCATGGTATGGATGTATCCGTTAGTTTAACCATTCACCCATTGAAGAACACCTGTATTGTTTCTAGTTTTTTTATTATTATGAATAAACCTGCTATAAGCATTCAAGTAAGGATGCTGTATGAACATAAAACTTCATCTACCTCCAGATAAATACTCAGCAGTGAAATTGTTGGGTCATGTGGCTCTAGCATATTTAGTTTTTTTTAAGAAACTGCCAAACTGCTTCCAGAGTGATTTTTACATTTTTCATTCCCACCAGCAATGGATAAATAATGAGTAACTCATTTTCTCTGCATCTTCACCAGCACTTGGTCTTATCAGTATTTTTTATTTTAGCCATTCTGATCAGTGCACAGTGAAATAGCATTGTGGTTTTACTTATTTTTTTCAAGATTTTATTTATTTATTTGACAGAGAGAGACACAGCAAGAGGGAACATGACCAGGGGGAGTGAGAGAGGGAGAAGCAGCTCCCCACTGAGCAGGGAGCCAGGTGCGGGGCTTGATCTCAGGACCCTGGGATCACGACCAGAGCCAAATGCAGACGCTCAACGACTGAGCCACCCAGGCGCCCCAGCATTGTGGTTTTAATTTGCATTTCTCTAATGGATAATAAGGTTGAACATCTTTTCATGTGTTTGTCATCAGTAAATCTTGTTCAGTGAAATGTCTATGTCTTTTGCCCAAGTTCTAGCAAGATTTTGTTTGTTTTTTTAAGATTCTATTTATTCATTTGAGAGAGAGAGAGAGCACGAGTGGGGGCAGAGGCAGAGGGAGAGGGACAAGCAGACTCTTCGCTGATGCAGGGCTTAATCCCAGGACCCTGAGATCATGACCTGAGCCGAAGGCAGAAGCTTAACCAACTGAGCCACCCAGGCACCTCTGTTTGTTTGTTTGTTTGTTTTTTAGTTGAGTTTTGGGAGGTCTTAAAAATATATTCTAGGTACTAGTCTTTTGTCAGTTATCTGTCTTGCAAATATTTTCTCCCAGTGTGTAGCTTGTCTGCATTCTCTTACCAAGGTCTTTCTCAGAGCAAAAGATTTTAAATTCAATGTGATTTTTCAAATTTTCTCTCTATAGATTGTGCTTTTGCCAAGTCCAAGAACTTCTGCCTAACCCTAGATCTCAAATATTTAGTTCTATGCTTTGAACTAAAAGTGTTATAGTTTTATATTTTACATTTCAGTCTGAGATTCATTATAGTTTAATTTTTATATATAGTGTGAGACTTGGTCAAGGTCCATTCTTTTTTTAACATAGGAATGTCCAATTGTTCCAGCACTATTTGTTGAAAAGTCTGTCTTTCTTCCATTGAATTCTTTTGCAGCTTTGTTAAAAATCAGTTGCACATACTTGTGCAGGTCTATTTCTGGTTTCTCTATTCTGTTCCATTGATCTATCTATTCTTCCCCCCATACCACACAGTCTTAATTAATGTAACAACATGCTAAGTCTTGAATTCAAGTAGACTTATTTCTCCTAAAAACAATTTTAGCTATCCTTGTTCCTTTGCCTTTCTTTGTAAAATTTTACAATAATCTTGTCTATATTTGTCTATATCTACAAAAAAAAAAAAAAACCAAAAAAACTAGCTGAGATTTTTACAAGAACTGTGTTAAACCTAAATATGAATTTGGGGAGAACTGACATTTTTACTATGTTGAGCCTTCTAATTCAAGAGCACAGTATGTGTCTTAATTTATTTAGAGTTTCTTTGGTTTCTTTCTTCAGTATTTTGAGTTTTCAGCTATAAGAGCTGTGTATGTTTTATTAGATTTATAGCTAAGTGTTCCATTTCTTGAGTAAATTTAAATGACATTGTATTTTTAATTTCAATGTTTATGTTCTCATTACCAGTATATAGAAATACAATTGATTTCTGCATATTGACCTCGTATTTTGCAATCTAGCAATTTTTAAGCTCTAGGCTCTACATAGCCAGTTATATATTTTGACGGCAGGAGCAGTTTTATTCCTTCCTTTCCACTGTGTATGCTTTTTATTTCCTTTTTCTGCCTATTACACTGGCCAGAACTTCCAGCATGTACAGTTGAATAGAGTTGACATCCTTGCCTTGTTTCTAGCCTTAGGGAGAAATAATTTAGTCTTTCACCATATATACAAGTACAATGTTAGCTGTAGGGTTTTGGTAGATGTTTTGAATCAAGTTGAGAAAGTCACCCTTTATTCCTATTTTTCTGAGTTTTCCTTATTATAAATGGCTCTTCAGTTTTATTTGATACTTTTTCTGCACTTGTTGATCTGATCTTTTTCTTTTTCTGTCTGTTAACATGGTGGTTTACACTGATTTTCAAATACTGAACTACCTTTGGATCCCTGAAATAAACTCCAGTTGGTCATGGATGTGTAATTCTGTTTATATATTGCTGAGTTATGTTTGCTAGTATTTTGGTAAGGAATTTTGCGTCTGTATCATGAATAATGCTTGTACATAATTTTCTTTTAATCTCTCTAGTTTTGCTATCAAGGAATATGGATCTCAAAAAATAAATTGGGAGGAGTGTCTGGGTAGCTCAGTTGGGTAAGCCTCCAACTCTTGATCTCAGCTCCACTCTTAATCTCAGCTCAGGTCTTGATCTCAGGGTCGAGAGTTCCAGCCCTGTGTTGGGCTCCATGCTGGGTGGGGAGCCTACTTAAAATATAAATAAATAAATAAATAAATAAATAAATAATAAGGAAATAGTCACTTCTCTTCTATTTTCTGGAAGAGATTGCATTGAACTGGTGTTAATTTTTTTTTAAGTATTCACAGAATTCTCCAGTGAAACCATCTGTGTCTGGAGAGTATTTTAGGAAGGGTTTTCTTCTATTGCATATGTCCTTAATAGTTATAGGGCTGTTCAAATGATTTGTTTCATATTGGGTCAGTTTAGATAGTGTCTTAGTTTCCTAGGGCTTCCATAACAAAATACCCCTCACTGAGTGGCTTTGAACAGATACTTATTTTCTTACAGTTCTGGAAGCTAGATGTCCAAAATTAAGGTGTTGGCAGGGTCCCTCCAAAACTTGTCAGAAAAGGTTCTTTTCTCTGCTTTTCCAGTTTCTGATAGACCCATACAGTCCTTGGCTTATGGAAGTGTAATTCCAATCTCTGCTTCCCTCATCACACTGCTTTCTCTCTGTGTCTCTTCATATCATCATCACTCCATGTGTGTGCATGTCCAAATTTCCCATTTTTATAAGGACATCTGTCATATTGGATTAGGGCCCACCCCAATGACCTCATCTTAACTTCCTTAAATCTGCAATGGCTCTATTTCCCAATGTATTCACATTCTGAAGTACTGGGGGTTAGGAATTCAACACATCTTTTTTGGGGGATCACAACTCAACCCATAAAAAGTACTTTGTGTTTTTCAGGGAATTGGTCCTTTTTATCTGAGGTATCAAATTTACGTGTGCAGAGTTGTTCATAGTATTCTCTTATTTATCTTTTGATGACTGCAGGATCTGTGGTGACACCCCCTATTTAATGACTAATTTGGTGGTTTATTCCTTCTTGGTTTTTTGTTCATCTTGTTAAAAGTTTTTCAATTTCACTGATCTTTTTAAGGTGGCATCTCTGTTTCACTCAATTTTTAATTGTTTTTCTGTTTCAATTTCAATGATTTCTGCTTCTATCTTTATTATTTCCATCCTTGTTTTTTAAATCAAGGTTTATTCTGCTCTTCTTTTTGCTAAGTGCTTGAGGTGAGACCTTAGATTATTGATCTGGGAATTTTTCACTTTTCTAGTATGTACATTTAGTGTGATAAACTTCCCCATCTGGTTAATTATGTCCCACATATTGTGATAATGTTGTATTTTCATCTTCATTGAATTCATTGTGTTTTAATTTTTTTTTTTGAGACTTCTTTGACCCATGGGTTATTTATAAGTGTGTTATTTAGTTTTTAGGTTTGGAATATCTTTCTTTTATTTTTCTGTTCCTGATTTCTCTTCTATTGCACTTGGGGAACACATTGAATATGATTTCAATTCTTTTAAATTTGTTGAGGTTTGCTTTGTGCTCCAGGTTATGGTCTATCTTGGCATCTGTTCCACAGATTCTTTAAAAATGTGTATTCTACTATTTTTAGGTGCAATGTTCTATAAGTACCATTAGATCCTATTGGTTTATGATGCCATTAAGTCCTTCTATATCCTTGATGATTTTCTGTCTAGTTTATCAATTGTTAAGAAAGAGTGGTTGAAGTCTGCAACTATAATTGTGAATTTGCCTATTTCTCCATTCTGTTCTATTAGTTTGTTGCTTCACATGTTTTGCAGCTATGTTGTTTGATGTGTACATATTTAGGGTTGCTATGCCTTCTTGTGGGTTAACCTTTTTATCACTATATAATCTCCCTCTCTTTCTCTGGCAATTTTATTTTCTTTGACGTCTACTGTATCTAATGTTAATGTAGCCACTAATGCTTTCTCTTGAATAATATTTGCATGATATATCTTTTTCCACATTTTTACTTTCAACCTTCTTATATAGTTATATTTGAATTCCTTATAGACAGCATATAGTTGGGTGAGTTTTTAATCTACTCTGCCAATTTTTGTCTTTTAATTGTTGTATTTAGACCATTTATAATTAATGTAATCATCAATATACCAGGGTTTAAAATTGACATTTTATGGGTTTTTTTGTTTTCTCTTTTTTTCCTTCTGTTTTCTTTTGCCTGCCTTACTGTGGTTACTTAACATTCTTATTATTTTAATTTTATTCATCCATAATGTTTTGAGCATATCTACTTATATAGCTTTTCTTAATGATTTTTTCTATGTATTGCATGATATATGCATAACTTATCATAATCTCCTGGTATTGTCAATTTACCAGTTTGAGTAAAATGTAGAAATCTAAGATCTCATATGTCCCTTTATTTTCTCCCCTTTATAATTGTCTGAAATGTTTTCTCTACATTTAGAAGCACATCTAACTGGGGTGCCTGGGTGGCTCAGTGGTTAAGCATCTAGCTCTTGATTTTGGCTCAAGTAATGATCTCAGGATTGTGGGATCAAGTCCCATGTCAGGTTCCATGCTCAAGTGGAGAGTCTACTGAAGACTCTCTCTCTCTTTCTGCCCCTGTCCCCCACTCACATGCCCTCTTACTCTCTCTCTCTTAAATAAATTAATCTTTTTTTAAAAAAAGAGAAATCTGACACTGTTTATAATTTTTGCTTTAACTGCAGAATATAATTTGGAAAATACAAGAAGAGAAAGAAATCCTTTTGTATTTACCATATTACTGCTTATGGTGTTCTTCCTTCCTGATGTTCTAAGATTCCTTCCTTATAATGTCCTTGACATTTGGAGAACCTCCTTCAGCCCTTCTTCCAGGGCAGGTCTATTGGTGACAAATTATCTTAGTTTTCATTCATCTGAGAATGCTCTGACTTCATTTTAATTTCTGAAGAATATTTTCACTGGATAATAGATATTGTGTTGACAGTTGCTTTCCTCAGCATTTGTTCCGGGCAGTGGTGAAACTTGTGACTCTCCACTCTGCCTCCTCTTATACTCCCCCAATGCAGAATGGGGAGCAGCCTCATTACTGCTATGCTGTATGAAAATACAGGCTTCATTGACACCAAGGTGGGAGGGATGGCTGCAAATGCCTGGCTCCCTACTTAGCCTTCTCTGACACCAGCTGGGCTGGGGGGGAGGGTTGGGGTGCTTCCTTAGAGCCTAGAAATAGTAGAATCTGGGTTTCCCACTTGTCCTTTCATGGTGTACGTTAAGGTGGAACCACAGGAATTTTTCTTTTGTGTTCTGACAGAGCATAGTTTTTACTGTCTGTAAATATTCTGTCTTGTTAGATTGCCTCTTTTCTGATCCTATAGCTAGAAACAGGAGGGTTTTTCTGTCTGCACCCACTGACATTTCCAGTTTGCCAGCTTCTTCAGCCCCAAGGCTGGGATATGTGAGGCAAAAAGAAAAACCCAGGAAGTCACTACAATGTCAATCCTTGTGTCCCAAGGTCCCTAGCTTGTCTGCCTTCTTCTGAGTACCTTCTTGTCTTCTCATATTTGTTTTTTGGGGTTTTTTTTAGATTTTATTTATTTGTCAGAGAGAGAGAGAGACAGAGAGAGAGCACAAGCAGGGGGAGAAGCATGCTCCCCACTGAGCAGGGAGCCCAATGCGGGACTCCATCCTAGAACCCTGGGATCATGACCTGAGCTGAAGGCAGCCTCTTAACCGACTGAGCCAACCAGCATCCCTCATATTTGTTTTATAATCTCCGGCTTTTAGTTGCACTTACCAGGAGGGATAGGGCAAAATACACATACTCCACCTTCCCACTTGTGGAAGTTCTATGGTCTTCTTTTATATATATATATATACTTATATATTATATGTAATATATAATTTAATGTAACACATAATATTTTGTGTAATGAAAAAGGATCAGAGTCAATAGTACCCTCTTAACAGTCATTTGCTACTACCAATGTCTTTCTTCTTAAAACAAATGTCATTTTTGCTCAAGGAGATACTGAAGCAGGCACTTAGGAATTTTTGTGACAGCCTTCCTCTCAGGTCCTGGGTGCTGGACTCTGATGGATGGCCACTGTCATGGGTTTTGAGATCTCTATGTGCACACAAGCTTCTAACAGGCAAGGAATAAGTGAGTCACAATTAAGCAAAATGAGTTAGATGAATTATGAGAACCAAAAACAGGAAAGAGAGTCTACGTAAAAGGAAAATAGTTGGGGGATCAAGGAGAGCATTGCATCGCTCTGAGTTATCAGCCATTACATTGCAGAAGATAACAAAAATAACCTCAAATCTAGAGAAGCAGCCAAAGGACTGCTGCGCGACCAGTGGGGAATATGGGTATTGCCAGTAGAGTGCAAATGTGGGAAAGTGGGTGAACAACTTGAGGGCTGAGACCTGCTGTACCCAAGAGGTAGAGGGGAGGAGACGCGACGGCGGGGCGGGGAGCGAGAAATTCTGTCGGGGTCACCTCTGCTGGGCTCCAGGAGAGGCAGGGAAAGCTCAGAGGGAGCCTCCAGCAACCTTGCCCGGGGCTTCGGTGGAGAAGGGCTGGAGCAGGGCAAAGGGCTGCCGCTTTGGCTCAGCGCTCTAGCCAGATCAGAGGGGCGACCGGGAGGGGACCTTCCCGCGGTCGCGGCGCGCCGCGCTTCGCGGCCGGGGCGGAGCGTGTCTCGACAGCTGTCCCAGCCTGCGCGCCTCTGTCCCCGCGCGCGCCCGTCCGTGCGCTCCGGGAACCAGCTCCTCGCGCCGCAGACTTCCGTCCTTCGCCCGCGCTTTCCGCCTCTCTTCTCTGCGCGCCCATCGACAATGGATGGATCCCTGCTCTCCGTACCAAGGTAAGACCGGCTCTCCCCTTTGCCCCACCCAGCGGCCCTTAAACTCCGCCGTGTGCCTCGGGTGGCTCCCGAACTTGCCCCGGGGGCGCCAGGGTCTGCGCTTAGCAGGGTCTGGCCCCGGCTGTGTGAGGGGCGTTCGGGGGATGGTGACCCCAGTCCACTGCCCCACAGGGCGCGGAGCTGGGTGCGGCCTGCGCGCCAGGGCGGCTCAGGGTGGAGGGACAGCTCGGGCTCGCCTCTGGGTCCGGGGATGGGGTCTGTTCTCCTCGGCGGGAGCCAGGAGCCGGACTTCCCGTGGACGCAGCCTGCACGGGTTTCGCGCCTGGTGGGGAGACGGGCTTCAAGGTAGGGATGAGAAGAGGAGGGAGCAAGACTAGGGCAAAGTACCCCCATCCCCGTCCATTCCGATCTGAGCGAGTGTCCGCTGTTGCCAGGGTGTCAAGTGGTTGGGGAGGAGGGCGGGGGGTGGGGGGCGGCGGAATTGCCCCTAATCCCCGACGACACCTAGGCTGCGCCCCATCGAGACCCGGGACAGCGAGACCCGGGCCGCTCCAGTCCCACCCGCCTCAAGCGCCCCCACACCCGAGACCAGCCTGCGCTAGCCGAGCGCGTCCCCTGCCTCCGTCCCAGCCTGGGGTCCCCACACGGGGTAGGTCAGGGACTCCACCTTCAACTCAGCCAGGTGGGAGCAGCGTGTTTCCCTGGCTTGCGTCTCCTTCTCTCCCTTCGCCCCTGTTCCGCGCTCCTTCACATTCAGTCCTTTGCCAGTTTGAGAAACTGAAATTTTTATATTTCAACCCCCATAAAACGTTTAGGGGTAAATTGAGGTTGTAGCACCGTCTGTGTTCCCTCAGCTGGGCAGGTGGCTTTTGCGCTCTTTGTGCAGGTGGCAGAGCGTCCGCACAGAGAACAGGGGATGCTGCAGACCGCGGGGTGCGGGGGGTCTCACTGCTGCCCGCACAGCCCCACCTCTCCTGGGTGAGGGGCTTCCTGTGGCTCATCCTGTCATCCCTTCCTTCCCCTTTTTCCCAAGCACACATCTAGGCAGCTTCCCGCCGAGATCGTCAGGCACAGGAATAAACATCTTTCAGCTCGCGTTCTTGGAGAGCGGCAAAACCCCACATCCACAGGCTAGGGCACACATGTAGCTGATACTATCTTGCCAAGTAGCCAAGATGGGGCTGAGAGTGGAGTGGGGGTGGCAGAGGAGGACGAAACTGCTCTTCAGGCGCGTTGAAGGCTGCCATCTAGAGACATGAAGTATTTATATTCTGTAATGAAATAGAGCTTTCCTAGCTCCACGGGCAATTTCCGCTTCAAGCATCCCTTCTCTGTCAGGGCAGCAAAGGGCTCTGAAAAGGTCCATGGTGGTTTCTATGCCTGGCCTCAAGCTGCTCTCCAGTGCAAAATCTCTAACCCTGGGGCCAAACATGGTCAAGCTACCAGGAAGTCTTTCCACTCTGCCCTAATGCATGAAAAGGACAATAAGAACAGCAAGAAGTTTTTTTTTGTTTTGTTTTTGTTTTAAAACTTAAAAAACCATTGCCACTGAATTTTAGGTAAAAGTGTGGGGCACTTTGAAAGAAAGCCCACTGGGGCTTCACTTTCTACACCCTCTATTCTACTGTTTAAGATCTTTAGAATTGAAATGGTAAACTGTGATTCCAGCATTCCCATAGAGACACTTTTGAAAAGAGATCCCTTGTCTTACACACAGGTTTGCAGATCAATAGTGCTGTGCCTGAATCAGGACTATATTCCTATTCAAAAGCTGGGACATTTTCTAAAATATTAAAATTCATTATGCCAATAATTCCTTAAAATTATTTCTATTGCATTACCGTAAAAAGGGTTTATAAAGAGCCAAGCAACTGCGATGATAATTTCTCTGTGTCTTGTAGCATCCTATAAAAATATTAATATAGGTTTAATATCAGCTGCCACAAATTAAATTTTGAATTTAAATTTAAATAGTATTGTTTATTCACCAAGACACATAACATTTCCACGAATCAGTGTAGTAATTCAGGTATTTTATTAACATCTTTACTCATATGAAACATATTCAGTTAACTCTAATAGAATAGCTAATTTGATCCTCTCTTTCAAAGAAACATAATATTTAATTGGAAACCATAGGAACTGATATGCAAAAAGTAAACTAGAATTATCAAACAGTGTGTGGAAATATTATATTAGTCATACCACTTGTCCACAGAACTTTGAATTTAAAGAATTGATGACAGGAAACTCTTCACAAGTTTTTTCAAGAAAATGACAATGATCAGGAAAAATCAAGTTGTTGTCAATATTTGTGCTGTCTAAATCTGAAATGTTTTCAGTATTAATATAATTAAGTGGATGATTATAAATCACTGTTTCCCTTAAGAATTATAAAGCAATTGAAGACATTCTGTTTAACACTTGGGTAGGAAAAACAAAATGATTTAGTAATACATTGAGTTAATTATAGAATTTTTTGTGTGTTGGCTTTTACAGTTTCTTAAAATTTTCAGTGAATCAAGGATATAAATGAAATTTTATTCGAGTAATGTTCTGTGACGACTGATCTCAAAATTGTTTTTATTCATACAGTTTAGATACTTGAAGCATGTTTTTTTTAAAAAGGAATTGTTTATGCTTCGAGTTGTTATACTATATTACATTACTTCTGTGAAAGCTCCTATTAGTTGTTAATATTAATATTTTCATTTCTAAATGTACGATAAGCTATGTGGATTACATTACAGAGTTCTTTCAGTCACTGGTTATCAAAGCTGGAAGGTGTCTCCAGTCATGGGGCTGAGCTATGGGAAGATGAAATGTTCCCATGTTAGTTGTTTTATAGATCCAGAAGCCAAGTGTGTCCCGACTAGTAGTCTAGTCCAAGGGAAAAAAAACATTAAAAAAGGGGAAAAATTTTTTCGATTCTTTCGTTATCTATTTTATAAAAAGTTTATTTGATTTGCTAAGGTCACACAACTAGATATTATGAAAATAAAAGACTATCCAAGGACTCTCACCCACCGTGTTCCTTTGCTGTAGTTCATTGCACTATAATACAGTAGCTACCCCTGACAGAAGGAAAGTCTCACTTATATTGGTAACTAGTGTATATAAAATAAGGTTTATATTTCATGAAGCATTAGTCTATATATTAAATTGTTTGATCGTCACATCCTGGTGAGTTAATATGACCGATATAATTATCTCCTCTTAGTTGAAAAATTTGAAGCAAAAGGAAATTAAATGAGGAAAATAATTAGATTTAGAAAGCCACACAATAGTATATAGCAGAGCTGGGTCATCCACAGAGTTCTTCTGGCTTTAGGTGAGGTTTTCTTTCTTGTATGGATTGAAAATCCACGCTTTCTTTCAAATAGAGGAAAAAGAGATTTTGGTGCACAGTTTGGGCAAACACTGATATCATTAGAACACATGGGGGCAGCCTAAAAGCAAGATCATCTTTTAAAGCCAACAAACATTGAAAAAATCATTTTTGTAAACAGAAATAATTTGTCACCTTGACCATATCTAAGGTTGAATTTGAAGTTTAAGAAAGGGGCCATCTCATTTCCTAAATTACTTGCATTTTTTATACTGTATTGTTTTGTTATTTTTGTTTTGTTTTGCTTACTGGATTCTATTTCAGTAATGATTTTATATGACACTTTGAATGAGAAAATTATCAAAGGTGAACTTTTGAAAAAATAAGGTATTTTGATATAGATTTCCCGTGAGTTTATTTTAACCAAACCTAAGGTTAACCTAGCAGCATTTCACTAAAGCCCACCAAAATCTCAAGGTTTTTACTCGAAGAATGCTAGTTCTAGGGGAAAAAAACCCAACTGGATTTCCTTTCTTTTAACGGAGCAAACAACCTAATACTGTAAACTAGACTATGGTCTTCTGTCAACAAGTTTTTTATTGAAAGGTTATCTGTTTTCAAATTCAAGATTCAAGAGTACATTACGTTTCTGTGTCCTATTTATCTGAAACTCTCAGAAAAGATCAGTTTATCACTCTTAACAAATTGAGGAGCAGAGACAAATACAGATAATACCTTAAGTGTAAACCAAAGGCCATTCTCTATCCTGAAAGTCATGCTCTCTTCAAAAGCAGCACTGACATGACCACATTCTCCAACTCATAATTCACAAGGAAACATGGCCCAAGAGTTGTTGTTTCCTACTACAGAGAAAGAAACTGGAAATTAGTCGTTCTACCAAGGACTCTGAGATCCATATTGCTGCAGGGTAACAGGTATCTGCAGAAGAAACGGAAACTCTGAAGGCATTCTGATCGTTAGCCATGTGGTTCCTGTAGTAAAATATGTATCTGATACCAATCAATTTTTTAAAAAATAGGAGAGACAAGCCTCCATTTTAAGTTTTATTTTTTACATTGTTCTATACTAAAATCAACTTCTTTTATACTGTTCTATAAATTTTAATACATATATGGATTCCTGTAACTACCACCACAATCAGAATAAAGAATGGTTACATCACCTCAAACACCCTTCCCCTGCCACATGCCAACCACACCTTTGTTCTTCATCAGTCCAGATTTACATTTTTGAGGTTGTCATATGAATGGAATCATTCAATATGTAATTTTTGAAACTGGCTTCTTTCACTCAGGAAAATGTCTTCAAGATTCATCCAAGTCATTGCGTGTATCAACAATTATTATTGCTGAGTCATAGTGCATTGTATGGAGGTACCACAGTTTATTTATCCCATGGAATACTACTCAGCAATAAAAGCGAATAATCAATTTTTAAATGAACTGTTAGAGCTTGTCTCATTCACAAGGGGTTGCCTTTGTCTGGTACTATTCATTTTAATGGGGTTTTATTCTGTGCGTGAGAGTTAATAGCTCCAGAGACTTGTAAAGTGAGAAAGAAGAAATAGTGATGTTAATAGCTCCAGAGACTTGTAAAGTGAGAAAGAAGAAATAGTGATGTTAATAGCTCCAGAGACTTGTAAAGTGAGAAAGAAGAAATAGTGATGTATTTGATGGCGGGAGACCTGGTGTTTAGTCCTGTTCTGAAAGTGATGGCTGTGTCTGCCTCGGCATGTTGCTTGACCTGTGACTCCTCTATCTTCTCCTAGATGTCATGACATATGCCCTGAATATTCTGCTCTTCTAGGTCCCTTTAACTTCTAAACTATACTGCTGCAGACTTTATTGTAGCAGTGACTTTCAGTTGGGCATGAGACAGATGAATATCTCATTCTCCTGAAAGAGACAGATGAAGTTAAGGCATTTAAAAGAACTGAAGCAACACTCCACCGATCCAAAAGAAAGCCCAGCTTAGAGAATGGGTTGGATTGTTTTTAATGTCTCCCCATATGGAGAACAGCATAATGCTCACAGAAGGTACAATAAAATCTTATTCTTATTCACAGAGCACAGTGATTAATATCCTGGTTTTACTACTTAACAGTTTGCCCACATTGGGGCAAACTTTGTAAGATTTGAGATAGCATGTATGAAGTACAAGGAGCAGTGAACCTTTAGCTGTTGCTGCTTATCATACCTAATAAACTCCTCCAAATTCAACTGTTTTGTGATAGATTTTTAATATCAATGCTGGTGAATAGCCCACATAACTCACACACGAAGCACTCTTTAACTGACACTGGCGTAGCTACTCCAGCTTCCTCTTGGCCTACATGTTTCCATCCTTTTTCTCCTAACCTAAGTCTTCATATTCAAAGTTGTTTCTTATAGATAGGGTACTGTATCTTACTTTTAAAAAATCCCATCTGACAATCTCTTTCTTTTAATTGGTATGTTTAGACTCTTCACATTTATTATGATTCTAGAAAGTCTGGATTAAAATTCACCAACTGACTTGCTATTTTCTATTTGTGTTATCTGTTATTTGTTCCTTTTTTCCTCTTTTCTGCCTTCCTTTAGGTTGAGAATTTTTTAATGATTCTATTTTATCCTTATTAATTTATTGTTTATATTTGTTTTTAAAAATTTGTGATTGCCTTATGATTTAGAATTTATAGGGGTGCCTGGTTGGCTTAGTTGGTTAAGTGACAAGACTCTTGATTTCTACTCAGATCATGATCTCAGGGTCATGTGATCGAGCCCCACATTGGGCTCTATGTTCAGCATGGAGTCTGCTTGGACTCTCTCTCTCCCTCTATCCCTCCCCTCCCTGCGTTCTCTCTCTCTTTCTCTAAAATCAATCTATCTTAAAAAAATAATTTATGTATATTATTATTATTATTTAGTATTTACCTTCAAATTATAATATACCACTTCATACCCAGTGTAAGTTTCCTACAGGTATATATTCAAATTTTCTTCTCTTATCCTTCATCTTATTGTCATATATTTTGTTTTTGTGTATGCTATGAACACTAATTAGTGCTACTATGTTTGCTTTACAAAGTCAGATATTTCTTAGAGCAATTAGAAATAAGAAAAAATAAATTTTATTTTACCCTCATTTATTCCATTTCTGACACTTTATCTGTGTAGAGCCAAGCTTCTGTCTAATATTACATTCCTTCTGTCCAAAAAACTTCCTTTAACATTTCCTATAAGGGATGTCTGCTAGCAATGAATTTTCTCAGTTTTTCTTTGCCCAAGAAAGTCTGTTTTTCCTTTACTTTTTGAATCATATTTTTTTGACTATAGTTTTCTGGGTTGTCAAGATATTTTTTCTTTCATTGTTTTAAAGATATCACTCCATTGTCTTTTGGCTTTTATGGTTTGTGCTAAGAAACTGTTTCACATTCTTATTTTTGCTCCTTTCTATGTTATATGTCCTTTTTCCCTGCCTGCCTTCAACATTTTCTTTTTAATCTTTTATCTAGAACAATTTAAATGTGATATGCCAAGGAGTGTGTGTGTGTGTGTGTGTGTGTGTGTGTGTGTGTGTGTGTGTTGTATTTGTCCTGCATGGTATTCTCTGAGCTTCGTGGATCTCTGGTTTAGTGTCTGTTATTAATTCTGAAAAAAATTTATCCATGATCTCTTAATATGTTTCCTACCCTATTATCATTCTCTCTTTTCCTTCTAGAATTCCAATTGTGCATATATCAGAATATAGTTCTTGGATACTCACTTCTGGTTTTGTTTAGTTAGTTTTTTATTCTATTTTTTCTCCTTTTGTTTCAGCTTAAGTAATTTGTATTGGCCAACTTCAAGTTCATTGACTCTTTCCTCAGCTAAGTTGATTCTACTGAAGAATTTATTAGAGGCATCCTTCATTCCATTACAGTGGTTTGTATTTCTAACATATCCATTTGATTTTTCTTATAGTTCCACTTCTCTACAAAAGTTACCCATGTCAGCTTGCATGCAGTGTACCTTTTCCATCAGAGCCATTAAACTAATTATCATTATTTTGAATTCTTTGCCAGATAGTTTGAACATCAGTGACACAGTCAAGTCTGGTTCTGTTGGTTGCTTTGTCCCTTGAAAGTTTTTTTTTTTCTCCTGCCCTTTTTTTTTTTTTAAGATTATTTATTTATTTATTTGAGAGAGAGAGAATGAGAGACAGAGAGCATGAGAGGGAGGAGGGTCAGAGGGAGAAGCAGACTCCCTGCCAAGCAGGGAGCCCGATGTGGGACTCGATCCCAGGACTCCAGGATCATGACCTGAGCCGAAGGCAGTCACTTAACCAACTGAGCCACCCAGGCGCCCCTTTCTCCTGCCTTTTAACATGACTTATAACTTTTTATTAAAAGCCTGATATCTTATATAGGGTAATAGAGTTTCCTGGAGTGGGAACTGGAAGTCAGAGCACTCATTTTATTCCCGTTTTAAAGATGAAGAAATTTAGGCTTAGAAAAGTTAAATGACTTGCACAAGATGATTCAACTAGTGAGTGACAGAGTCAGAATTTGAACACTGCTTTTCAAATTCCAGTGTTCAAATGTTGTCAAACTACATCACTGTCCTTTTCTGTTTCCTAATACATGTACATTCCTACCCTGGAGGCCTCCAAGACATTTATTCATGCCACATGGTTTCATTTATTTCAGATATTTTGAACTCCTAAGAAAGTTACTGAAGCATATATAATGGTGAGTAAGAAATGGTTCTTGCCCTCAATGACCGTAGTATATAATTTCAACATGCATTTTTTTTTTTTTTGCTAAATGTCTTTTGATTCAATTTTTCTCAAACTATGGTGTCTAACTCAAAAACAACTGTGGAGACAGGTGGTTGCTGTAAGAGATTTTGACACAACAGGAACGCAGTGGAAACCCAGAACATGACAACCAATAGAGTCAAGCACATGAATGAAACAAAGTTTGTGTCTGTTCCCAAAGAGGTCTAAGAATCCAGGCACTGAAAACTTACCTGCATATAAAGCCACACTCTGCATGAAATAGAAGAGGTGACATATTTGGACCTATGGTTTGAGAGAATTTCTCTCTAAAAAAATAATATGCAGACCAGTGTGCTTCTTTTTATTCCTTTAATTTAAAATACGTATCACACAGCCAAATTATTGAAATAGTTAACAGAACTTCTTAGAGTAGCCATGGTTTTAGAAGTACAAGTTAGTTTAAAAAAAAATAAAGGTGTTATATTAGTTTTCTATTTTGCTTTAACAAATTGTCACCAAATTAGTGGCTTAGATCACAAATTTATTATCTTATAATTCTCTACATTGGAAGTCTGCCATGGGTCTCACTGGAATAAAATCAAGGTGTTGGCAGGTCTGCATTCTTTTCTGGAAGCCTTATAGAGGAATCTGTTTTCTTGCCTTTTCCAACTTTCACAGGCTGCTTGTAGCATTCACTTGATGACACCTTTCCTACGTCTTCAAAGCCAGCAATGGTGGCTTGAGTTCTTACATCACATGCTTCTGACTTCTGACCTCCTTCTTCTGCCTCCCTTTTGCACTTTTAAAAATTCTGGTGATTACATTGGATTCTTCCAGATTATCCAGGATAATCTCCCTACATCAAGGTCAGGTAATTCCATCTTGAAACTTGATTCTGCTTTGCCATATAACAACATATGCACAGGTTCTGGGGATTTAAAAATGGACATCTTTGGGGGCCACCACAGGCATTAATTTAACTAAAAAATTTATCATGTTGGCTCTGAAATGGCACTTGAGATTCTACCAGGAGTACCCTTTCTCTCTCTCTCCCTCTCTCTCTCTTTCTCTCTCTCTCTCCTCCTTTTTCTTAAATAAAGGGGAAAAGTGACAGGATGGTTTGTTTCTCCACTGCTATATGTGAGTCATTCAGTGTAGCTAAGCTGACATAATGACCCGGTTCCTGAAGTTTATTTAAGAACATAAGACCAGGGGGCACCTGGGTGGCTCAGTCACTTAAGCGTCTGACTCTTGGTTTTGGCTCAAGTCATGGTCTCATGGTGTGATAGACCCCATGTCGCGCTCTATGCTTAGCAGGGAGTCTGTTTGGGATTCTGTCTCTCCCTCTCCCTCTGCCCCTCCCCATGCTCATGCTCTCTCCTTCAGATAAGTAAATAAATCTTAAAAAAAAAAAAAAAAAAGAACATAAGACCAGTTCAGAGTGGACCTGGAGACCTTACAGAATTCACTCTTTGGCACATCTCTTTGTTGCAATGGTCATTAATGCTCTTCAGCAAATATTTCTAGCTGTGTTCCTAAGCATTGGGTAGGATTTCAGTTGCTCATCTTTTTGGTACAAGCTATGGCCATATTACTTGCTTGGGCCAATGCAAAGTGTGTAGAAGGGACATGTGTCTTTTCCAAGTGAAAGTGTTAAAGAGGGCATTTATGATGGTGAATAACAGATTTCACGTGGTGGCTGCTTCACCAGCCTGAGTTTTAGAGTGACCACAACTTGAAGCAGAACTCTCAGCCAATCCATGACGGATATGTAATACGAGCAGGACATAGACCTTCGTGATTTTAATTCTCCGGGATTTTGGAGTTGTTTGAAACTGCAGTAAAACCTAGTGCATTGTGCCTGATCTCACAGAATTCTCTTTTTGCTCTGGACTTCCAAAGATCCTCATCACTAACATGCAGTGATATGAGGATGGGATTGGAGAAAGGGAGATATGGATCTCACCTTGGCCAGTTGTTGAGGCAGTCAGGAAGCAGGCCCTATGCACCAGCTCCAGATAATAACAATGAATACTGTGGCCTGTCGGTCTCTCCTCCTGAGGACATGGAGTGTGAAAGGGGAATCACACTCATCCTGATATCCTGATATCCTTCCTTGCCCATTGCACAGTCCCACAGAGCTGCTGCTATTTAGTGATATCATGGCATACCGTAAGCACATTTAACCCATGCAAATTCAATGCTACATACTCATTTTCCTTTTTTAATTCTTTCATTCTCTGGCTCTCTCTCATTATTAAAAACATGGTAAGCTTATATTTATTTGTATTTTTAATACATATCCTGCATTTCTATATAGTACATACATACACAAATAACGTTATGAGACTTTTTCACAAAAGTCAACATGCCATAATTTATAAATTTTTAAGGAATTTTCAAAGGTTGTTTTGATTCCACACCATTTTCAAGATAAGCAATGACATTAGACCTCAAACCCTGCATTAGATGCTTCTAATGCTGCACCGTGATTCTGGTAGCATGTCAACAGAAGAAGAGGAAGACTGGAGAGTCAGATATCAAGCAACAGTTATTGAGCAGACACTCACTCCTGACACCTTCAAGATTCTGGGATAGGGTAAGACTGAGTTCCTGTCCTCCTTGCATGTGACCTTTTAACATAATAATAACGAAAGAATGCAATAAATTAATAGATTATGCCTATGAATAGATTTATTCATTCATTTATAGTTTCAGTAGCCAGTACTTCCACTTATTTTATGCAGACAAATAAAAAATATATCTCAGTAATTTAAACCAAAAAAAAAAAAAAATTCAGGTAAAAAATAAGGGACAAGTTGAAGTCATTTTTTTCTATGTGAAATCTTGGCCCCACCTGATGTGCTCATTGCTGACTCATGCACTCAATATAACCTGAAGATTTTTAATTTCTACTTTTTTTTTTCCTGAATGAACTAACAGTGCTTCAAAATAACAATTAAAGAGGTAATACACTTCACCTGTCTAATTATCAACAGGTCAGTGATCTGACCTGGCATTCTGTTAAACCATTAGCCTTCTTTTCTTGCAAAGGTGAAAAAAATGTGGTGACTTCATTGGAACCTTGTCATTTAGAAAATGAGCTATAGTTTCATCATATGAATCACTATTAACAAAGTGTCCAATGGGGCACCTGGGTGGCTCAGGCGGTTAAGTGGCTGCCTTCTGTTCAGGTCCTGATCCCAGGGTCCTGGGAATCAAGCCTCACGTCCTGGGATCGAGTCCCGCATCAGGCTCCCCCTGCTCAGCGAGAGCCTGCTTCTCCCTCTCCCTCTGCCTGCCGCTCCCCCTGCTTGTGCTCTCTCTCTGTTTCTCTGTCAAATAAATAAATAAAATCTTTAAAAAAAAAAAAAAGTGTCCAAGAAGGTGATTCAGTATCCAGAGAACATGTTATCCAGAGAAGCTGTCATCCCACACTTAATCACACCAGCCCTTCTAGAGCACAGTCATCCTTCATGAAGGAGAAAGCATATCAACAAAATATTAATAATGGCACTTTTCTCAGTTTTCCCACTGGGTCTAGGATATTTTCCATAGAATGGATAAGGGCATATATAAAGAGGGAGACAGAAAATGTGGAGATCTAATCCAAGTTTTAACCTTGAGGATTGTATGTGACTGGTATGATTGACTGGGAGAGGGAAAAAAAAATAGCAGGGAGGACTTACTTGCTTACTTGAAAGGAGAAAATGAAACCTAGTGACTTGAATGCCATCTTCATCATGTGAGGATGACAGGAACCTGGAAAAGGGCACATGAAGTAAATTTACTACAAAGAAGAGTAAATGTCATTAAATAGTGAAGACAATGAATATAGTTGACTGGAAATTTATCTTAAAAATTATAAAATTTCTAAAAATTAGTTCATTTTATCAATATTTTAAAAATAACATGAATGGCATAATAAACAAATAATGGATTAAGTGCTGATTGGAAGATCATAATTTTCCCTTCAAAATTGTCTGTTAACATGGCACTTTTGGTCACAATATCATAAACAGTGTTAGTACTATATTCAGCAGCCTCATCCATTTTGCTAATGTTCCCTTTAATTCTTTGATTCTCAAGTCAATCTCTTGTGAAAATATCTGTCATGTCATCACCCTCTTTGATTTTCTCTTCTTCCAATGTTAACTGATCTCACTCTACCACATGCTCATTTGGAGATGGTTTGACATGTGATAAAGATTTCTCCAGTATCATTTTCTTCTCCTTTCTGATCCCTGCATCTTTTGCAAGATTTCTTTCAACTGATTAGTATTTGATTTAGATAAAAGTCACATCCTCTGAACTCATTAACAGAAAACAACCATCGAAGGTGTTGATGCAATGCACAGAGATAAACACTCAAGTGGGAAGGATCTTCACTGGAGACTAATTGTTAGCGGTCAGTCCATTTGCTTTCTTACACAATCTTGAAACTGCAGGGACTGGCTAATAAATAACTAGGACACCTGATCTGTGGGGGGATAAGTTCCAATGACTTTAAGTTTACCAGATTTTTCTCCAGGGTATGGCACTGCTGAAAACCTCTTCTATTTTCACAAACATTGTCTGTAGATGAGCAAATTATCTAATGAAGTCATACAGGTGCAACTGAGTATTTCAAAAACTCAATCTTCTGGAATCTCTGCTGTAGTGAAGATTACAGAAGTCTTTGTGTTTACAAAATATCTCACAAGTATTGGTCTATTTTTAATGTGCAGGTAGCAATTTAGATTGAATGTATGAAAAGGCATCAAGGAAGGTGAATAAATTAAATACACATTTTACCTGATAATTCTTGAGCCAAGTTTACCTATGAGTGCAGAGAACATAGATGCTAATATCTCAAATGGAAGACCAGGAAAGTCCATGTAAGGGAAGGGGCACTGAGTCCAGGACCCTGGATCCAAACATTTATTATCTTACAAATATGCAAAGGTTTAGAATATGTTGAAAAAGTACACTTAAAAAATATTCATTGTCCCATCAGAGTATCCTTGATTGGTATACAAAAGTCTACTCTTAACCAAATAAATATATCAAAGCATTTAATTGAGAAGGTTCACATAGTTCTAACTAAAGATCATTTGAATGTTCTGGTCACAGAGATGATGGACATGATTAATACAACATTCCACAGCTCCTGCTTCTAAGCCCACAAATGCCATTGACAGCATCACCTCTCAGATACATTCAAAACACTAAACTAAAGCTGAAATTACTCCTCTTTAATCTGTATTTTGGCTCATTTCTGTCTTCCCCAAAGGGATGAAGTTTTTATATTAAAGCCCTTACCTGGCAGCTGAGGGTAGGGAACACCTGATTCCTCTGCTCCCTTTCCTAATAAACTAGATGCTCCCAGCTTGGCTCCCAGCACCTGACATATTCCCAGTAGTAGTCAACAAACAATAGATCAGTCTGGAGGGAGATTTTAAAGACACACTTTTACAGAAATTATTTCCATAGAGGTATAGTGATGATAGCATTGAAGCAAAGTGCATGGTTCCCTGTGGTGAGAAATAAGGATGGAGGGGAAGCCAAGGGCTTGATGATGGAAGCACCCACAGCCCATCCACCAAGATGGCCTGGACATTTCCCTCATCCTGACTAAAGTTTAGACATCATATTCCTGACTCCAGCCCTAGGCTTCTCTTTTCTTAGAGCATTTTCTTTAAAAACTTGTGCTTGTAAATGATTTCTCTGCCCCTTTGAAAAGTTTTTTTTGTTTGTTTTTTGTTTTGTTTTTGTTTTTTGTTTTTATGAGCCAAGAATGTCTTTGTTAAGCACCTGGAAACAGTCTCTTTGGATTGTAAACACCATAGGAGATAGCACCCAGATCTCCCAATTTCTATAGGAGCAAAAGAGCCTAGCTTCTGTAGGCACCTTTGTTCTAAGTTATAAAATTGTCTTCTATGGGAAGATATGAGAAAGTTTACTTTTCCTTTGGTAGGACCAATTAACACCACCACCACCTTTGCTCTTAAAAACTCTCCTACTCTTTGTTTGAAGGGAGTTGAATTTAGACTGCTTTCTCTCCTTTTGCAGTAGCCCTGAATAAAGTCTTCCTTATCTGGTGAACTTTGGTACAATTTTTGCTTTGACATCATGTTTAGGAACCTGGACTATGTCTAAGTTAGTTAGCAGGACAGTGGTGGAAGAGCTCAGACCTGGGGGTCCCACAACCTAGACTTGAATCCTAACTCCACCTCTCCACAAGGCAGTTGGTGGACAATTTGTACAATAAATAGGAAGTTGTTTGAATGGATGATCAACACTGAACATCAGCACTGATTAAATTCACTAGATAATTGCTGGATTTTCCCTATTGCTTGGCTTTAGTGCAAAGTCATGGATGAAATGAACTTGTGAGTGTGGTGTCCATTCTGATGCATTATTTCTGACTTTTTGCAAGCATATCAGTCATAATTAGCTTCACTAAGTTTGACATGTTGTTTTGCCCCTGGCATTTCTACATCAGTCTTGCATTCTGAAGCAGGTGAATATGGCTTAATGAATAGCAACATTATTTAAACTTTGGTTCCTTGTTTTTCTTGGTAACTTTACTTTCAAGAATCATAATTATTCAACCTAAACAGAACAACTACTGAGCTTCTGTGGCATCCAAATAATCCGTGAAAATATTGCAGCCGACGTGTTTGTTTTCAACTCTCCAAAGAAGGCTTTCCTAGCAATTGTAAAGCAGTCCAACTATTTCAAATTCCAGTGATCTCTGTGGACTATCCCTGCCCTTAAGAACATGTACTGGTCTCTTTCTTCCATTGCCTTTCCATCAAAATAATGCCTCCTTTACTCCCGTATTAATAGGCCAAAGTAATAGAAACACCTGCAAGGAGGCAAATAGACTCTGAATTCCTCTGAAAGTAAAAAAAAAAAAAAAAAAAAAAAAAATAGAAAGGGGAATAACAGGTGTTCCATTGCTAATTATCCAGTTGCTTCATTCTATTCTCTTCGAGTCCTGCTTTCTTTGAGCCTATGAGTGGAGAACCCTGAAATATTCAGATACATATTGAATCTTTCAGATCATTTGGATATTTCATTTCCATGATATTCAATACACAACTCCTCGGGAACATTTAATTTACTTTTGGTACTGTGTAGACAGTGTTGTGTAATGGAAAAAAATCTCAAGGCATGGGATTGGAAGACCTGGGTGTAGGATGTTCTTTGATGTACTGTGTGATTTTGGCCAAATTATTTAACTACCCTGAATCTGTATATTAATGTTTCTTGACCCAATTCTCATTACTTGTGTGCAGAGAAAACTAAACAACCTATGTGAAAATACTCACTTCATCAGAGTAATATTCAAGTATTATTTTCCTTAACCTTTTACATATTCTACTTTTATATATTGCTTTTTTGTTTGTTTGTTTGTTTGTTTGTTTCTCTCCATCAGTGCAACATAAATGCCATGAAGGCAGGGCTTTCTATTTTATTCACGGTAGCATCTTGAACACTTCATATAATGCTTGGTGCTAAGTAACCTTTTCTGCGTACAAAGTGTCTATTAGAACTTAACACATTGTTAGAAAGGAATCTCATTTTGATTGAGCATTTCAGAAAAAATTAAATGCTTGTGCGTTTCTAGAAGATCTTGCCTAAGAAAATGAGAGGCTCAGAGGTAAATCTGAATTAGTGGCCAAAAGGTTTGGGATATATAACTGACTATTTATTGATGTTAGCCCTTACACTCGTAATTTTTTTGGAGAGTGAACTTCATTCATCTACAATGGAAAAGAATTGAGACCTTCAGGCAATCCTACAGTACACGTCAAGAACACTGATATAAGTAAGGCTACCTTGAGGTTGCTGTTTGTGGGTCTATCACAATCAGGATGTAGCTACGTTTGAGACATGCACATCAGATTCTCTGAGAAATCATAATGTAGACACTGTGAAGGTATACATAAAAGATAGTAATCTTATCTCGAAAAGGTGTTGAAGGGGAAAGAAAAAGTCTTGTTCTCTTAGTTGTCATATTTTAGCTTAAATCTTTCACAAGTGAAGACCTTTCTAACCGGGATGATCTATCTAGGACACATTCATTTCACTTCGCCGAGAAACAGTTTAATAAGCTGGATGGTCTGCTGCATTCTCTCCCTGAGCTACAATTAACAGCAGCTCCTAAACTTTGAGCCTTTGTTTTCCCTCTTTGCCTGTGTCACATAGATGTTCGATTGCCTGTTTGCAACTATAACTTGCCATTAAATATTAAATTACAGAATTTGTTTCAGAAATATGTTTATTGTACTTTGAACACTTCAGAAATAAGAGTGCGAGTGTTTCAAGGCACCAAGCAGCCTGGAGGTCTCTTTACATAATCTCCCTATCTGGATTTACTCTCTGCTCTCAGTTCACTTTTCTTAGTGACATCTAATGAGGCAACAGCATCAACCTGCAGTGACAATGGCTATATTGTCCTAATAATGATGAAACACGTTCATCTGCTCAACCTCAGTAAAATTCCATGCTCCATGTCCCCTAGAAAGGATAAAATGTGGTTTCCAAGAACAAGTAAAGGTGTCTTGAATCTTGGCTATTTGGGAATCTATGGAATTATACAATCTGAAATGTATATTCATATGCATTTTATGGTCTTTTTATTGAGTGACCTTTTAGGTTGCTATGATTCATATGTGACATTACACTTGAGGTTCTCATTAATAATAGTTGCATATAGATTCCAACTATTTAATAATTTGTGTTCTGATTGCTCTATTCTCATGTCTACCTTTAGGAAGCAGCAATTCTTACCCTTGTCAAATTTTATCTCAGAAATACATACTGCTGAATGAGTGACAAGAGTATTCATTGCTAACCTTCCAACAGAGATTCTGGTCCCAGCTCTAGGCCTTGATTTCACCTCCCGAAAGCAGAAAGATTGGGCAAAGTTAGCTTTAAAGATGAAATAAGAAAACCGTACCAGCTAAACTTCAATATTTGAGATTAACTTAGATGAAAAAAATACAGTTGAACAGTTTGATGATGCCTCGTGGTATATGGTAGATTCATTTGTGATTAGGAGTATGATTTACACAAAAAAGGAAGAATGTTGCTATACAGTTACAAAAATACTTTCTTAGGTGGGTTAGATAATAAACCTTATAAATGGATAGTTGGCTTAAAAATAATTTATCTAAAATTGTGCAAAGATATAATTTAGCCAGTAATATCAATTATTCCAATTTCTGAAGGGCTGCCCAAATTAGAATTTCATTATTTTTAACTAAAATTTTCCTCTCAAGTATAAAACTTAGAGGAATCTCTAGGCTCCTTTGGTTCACATACTTTTCCTATGAAGTGGAAAGTGCAGATGTATTTTTCTCTTGCAAGCTCAATGTTTTCAAGCATTATAGCTTAGGACTTAATATGATGATCTGCATTTTGTCTGTCTTTTTATTAGTCCATTCACTTACTTATTTTTTTAGTTGAGTGAACTCATGAGAAAAGAAAAATAGATGTTTGATTCTTTCCTTCATTTCTGCATCTCATTCTAAAACCTGACCATTTTTAAGTTGGTTTTTTAAAAAATTAAACCAGAGTGGAGTCATAGAAAAATTGATCATTCTACCTGTCTCTCTAACATTGTGCTACTCAACTTCCATTAGGGTAAAAAAATGCCTTGTGGAGAAAGCAATTTAGATCTGGCAGGGAGGTAGCATGCATCCTACCTGAATTCTGTATGTGAGTCACTTACCTAAGCTTTTTCTACAAAATGAAATCTATAAACCCAACAACAATGTATTGTTATAATGAATTTATAACACAAAATGTAAGACTCAATGATTATCAATAAACTCAGATATTGTGTTTTCTGTGCCTTGGCATTTTGATATATTGAGTAGAGGTAAACTTGCTTTAAAGTATGGCTGCTTTCTAAGAAAAAGATTGTATGCTATATTTATCTATATATGAAGACCATCTTTTTCAAACTTTCCAAACTTTTCAACACTTACCCTGCCACATATGATGTGTTTTTGAAGTACAGTTCTGTAAATGATTTAAAACCAGGTCCATCTTGAAAACTGTAAGTCACTTTAGCTATATATTAATCTTCATAAAAAATGAAGATGGTTTTATTTAACTTCCAAGGGGTGGCATATAATAAGCATTATTGCCATTGTTGTTTCTGTTTTGCTACAGTGTGCTGCTATTGCATGAAATGACTGAGTGACTAGATATCTTTAAGTCACTTAATTATCTACTCCCTTCTCCACCCCACTGCTTCTAATTCTTCATGAAAAGCTTTTCAGGAAATGGGTCAGTTGTTTTTAATTCACATTTTTCTCATCCTTGAAACCTGTTGGTACTATTTTCCTCTCTCTGTGTGTTCTTCCCCACACCATCAGATAACTTTGAAAGGCGTATGAGTTCTAATTCCAGCAATATGACAAAGTTATTCATCAATCCTCTTGCTGAAAATGACTGAATTTATAATAAAACATTTTAAAGTTTACTAAAAGAATTGAAGGGTGGATATGATAATAAGGAATTATTAGCTAAATATCAACAGACCATCAAAAAAAAACCAAAATCTTAAAAGTAGCTAGAAAAAAGATACATTACCTTTAAAAACTAACAATTAGATTGACAGCTGATATCACAAAAACAACAATGGGAATCCAAAGATAATGAGGTAATATCGTCACTGTATGAAGGAAATAATTGCCAGTTTAGAATTCTATGGTTTGTGAAAATATCTTGCAAGAATAAATAAATATATTTTCTCATAGGCAAAAACTGGGAGTGTTACTAAAGAATATTATAAAAGATTTTAAACATATAATGGTTACATTAAAAGTAAATGGACTAAATGCTCCAGAGGAAATGCAAAGATTATCATTTGGATTTTGCAAAATCAAAGAAAGTAAGACATATTTAAAACTTAAAATACTAAAAGGATGGGAAAAAAATACGTAATTCAGTAGCTAACCAAAGAAAACTGATGTTGCTTTTATCAGACAAAATAACCTTTAAAACAGAAGAGCATTGCCAGAAGTTAAGTATGTCACTGCATAATGGAAAGTGTTGAATAATCAGCAAGCCATACCTACATTTTAAATTTGTATTCATATAACAAAGTATCCTTAAAATTAAAACAAAAAATGGACAGAAATAGAAAAAAGATTTATCCAAAAAATATCTGTATGAACTTAGAAGATCTATCACAATCAGCTTAACTCAATGTACATGCCTAGACTATGATAACCCAAACCTGCAGATTACATATAACATTTACAGAAATTGGCCACATAATTGGATTATAAAGCAATTCTTAATACGAAGATCAGTGTTATGCACACCATGGTGTCTGAGTAAAATGCAATTCTACTGTAAGTCAGTAATGAAAAGACAAATTGAAATTTTCCATATAAATTGAAATAAAATCAACAAAATTATAATGAAAATTGGAAAGTCTTTGAATTGAAGGATAATAAAGGTACCACATTTCAAAACTTGTGGATTGCAGGTAAAGCTATCATAGGAGAAAAAATTTATGTCCTTAAAGACATACATTAAAAAAAACGAAAGGAAAGCCTAAAGATGATGGTGAATATTGATCTCCTGAGCTTTTAAAAAGAAACAATAAAATAATCTTCAAGAAAGTAAATAATAATGAGATCAGAAATTATATGATTGAAAATAAACATAGTACTGTAAAGGATAGACAAATCAAAAGATGGTTCTTTGAACGGGTGCCTGGGTGGCTCAGTTGGTTAAGCGACTGCCTTCGGCTCAGGTCATGATCCTGGAGTCCCGGGATCGAGTCCCGCATCGGGCTCCCTGCTCGGCAGGGAGTCTGCTTCTCCCTCTGACCCTCCTCCCTCTCATGCTCTCTGTCTCTCATTCTCTCTGTCTCAAATAAATAAATAAAATCTTTAAAAAAAAAAAAGATGGTTCTTTGAAGAGGCAAAAATCCCTGACACATTTAATTTAAAAAGGGGATAGGTAAAGCACAAAAAAGTGATTTTAGGAATGATAAAAAAAAAAAAAAGAAAAGAAAAAAGAACATTACTACAGATACTAAAGACAAAATTATAGTAATAGTATAAAACATCACGTCAATACATATATATACAACTTGGATTAAAAAGGCAATTTTAAATAAAAATAGAACCTACCAAAGTAACTGAAGAAGAAATAGGAACCATGATAAGCATTAGAGATACTGACTCTGTAGTTAAAACCCTGCCAACAGGAGAGCTCCACTCCCAGACAGCCTCACTGGAAGAGTTAATTCCTATAGCACCAGAACTCTTCCAGCAAATAGAAAAGGAATACCCTAAATCTCTTTTATGAAGCTGGCATAACCTTGATACCAATCTGACAAGGGAAGAAAGGAAATACGGTCAATCTCATTCACGATCACAGAGGGAAAAAAGTTCCCAACCAAAATATTAGCAAGCTAGGTCCCACAATATATAAAAAGGATAATACATTTGTAATCAAATTGAGTTGATCTCAGGAACTGAAGACTGATTTAATATTACAAATCAATTATAATTCATCAAATTAACATTCTAAAGGAAGAGAGCAATATGGTTATATCAGTAAATGTAAAAAGACATTTGATAAAATGCAACATCCTTTTATGATTAATAGGATAAAAATACTAGAAAAATGTAAATAGACAAGAACTTCCTTAATTAAAACCTACAGGAAACATAATACATAGTGGTATAACTTTAAGGATTTTTGCATTACTCTATTCAACATTTCACTGAAGATCCTAGCCAACACAGAAAGACAATAATGAGAAACAAAAAGTAGAAGGTGTGGCAAAGAGGAAATCAAAGCTCTCGACATTCGCAGTTTAGTTGATCGTGTGCACAGAAAGCCCCAAATATCTGCAGATTAATTATTAGGATTAATAAATGAGTTCATCATGTTTGCTGAATATAAATCAAAGCACACACATAAAGTACATTTTTTTCATATGAGCCACAAACAAAAAGTGAGATTTAAGAAGGAAATTTTTATGCTTCAATAAATATGATGAATTTTTTAGGACTAAGTCTAAAGAAAGCAGACAAGACCTTTCCAGAGAAAATTGTAACCCTTAGTGAAT
Organism: Neomonachus schauinslandi; assembly: GCF_002201575.2. Taxonomy (NCBI): domain Eukaryota; kingdom Metazoa; phylum Chordata; class Mammalia; order Carnivora; family Phocidae; genus Neomonachus; species Neomonachus schauinslandi. The sequence goes on along the minus strand of NC_058405.1, from coordinate 182,327,323 downwards.
GGCATAGATTGGAGGTCTTCTTATATGACCAGAGATGGTGCTATGCCCCATGCCCTCACTCCAGGTATCTCCTGCTTTCATAGCTCTGATATTTTACCGCCTTCGTCTTCTCTGACATCTTTATCCACACAATAAAATTTCTTGAATTCTAATCATGTACTGCTAACTACCAGTCATGGAGATGCAAAGATAATTTCACTGTCTCCTTATTCACCTTTGCTCTTATAAATCTAATATATAAAATATAGATATATTATTGTTTTTTCATAGTTATAATGACTTTCTAGCTTTTGAGATTTGAGGTAATACACTATTGATTTGAATTAAAAAAAAAAAGGACTAGAGCATACCTACAGGTAAGCATTGTATAGAAACTTGATTACAAGGCATTCAATTTCCATAAAAATCTGTTGCCCTGTTTTTCTCTTAATATTAATCTTAATATTAAATATTAAACTTAAGAAGCACAAAATGCTCCTCACCTATAGATACCCATAAACTAGGTTAGAAGGATCTGAAATTCTTATCTGCAAGATGTGTAAACCTTTTGATGCAACAAAGATGTGAAGCCCAATCACACATCCAGCACATTACTCAAGACAGAGGCTATCTGAAAATATGCATGCAATTTTTGAATCCTTTACTGAGGTTTTTTTGTTTTGTTTTTAACTGTTAACAACCTCATCATCTAGCTACTTTTGTTCTTTTTAAAGACAGCCTGCTTGAGTGTGCCTTTCTCCTTGAATGACACTAAAATTTGTTTCTTTTTTTCCCCACCCTGTTCCTCTCCTGCCTCCTCTCCAAATCTGCTGGTGTTTGTAACTCCTTTATTGTGGGTGTGGTCCTCTCCATCAGCCATGTGGGTAGTTGAACCAAACTCACCTACCAGCCTCTCTGCTGCCTTGTCCACCAGGAGACACTCCCAGGAATCCAGGTGGGTTGTGGGGTGTGGGGTCCAGGGGATGTATGCAGCCAAGTCATAACCAGGGCCTCCACTTTCATTCCAGCATTCCATGGGCCCCCTGGGTTCCCAACTCTAAGATTTTGACCCTGACTGCTGGCTTTCTGGTTTGCAACACTATTTCTGCCAAGCTCCAAACTGCAGTGCATGTTATCTCTTTCTTACATCAAATTTTACCCTTTCTGTGTCCATCCTTTTGGAGTCCTCTTTCCATTTAAATGACTCTAAGGCATTCACAGGGACTCCGATATCAAGTTTTGCTAGGTGGCAGAAATGTTTAGTTAGGCGGGGCTTTCCTCATCCCTGAAATCACAAAAGGAAGTTGTTTTTTATTCCCCTTTCACGGAGACCGGGAGCTGGCAGTGTGTTTTACTGAAGCCCCCCTCTTCCCTTGGGACTAGCCATCACACCTGGTGCAGCAGCCAGAGACATTCCCTCTTGTGAACCCTCACTCCTTGTCTGCAGTCCTCTTCTCTGGGCCCAGAGGTACCCGCCCCCCCCATAAAATGGGAGCATCTGAAAGAAAAACTGTTGTTAAGAAACTTAGCGTGTGACAAAAGCAAGTGGTGCTACGTGGAGACAGCTGGGCACCTGGGAGAGAGCACAGACCAGGGGTCTGGTTCATCTAGGTTTGCATCTCAAATTGTGCCACTTAACTGTGTAACTCTGAGCAAATTCTAAACCTCTGAGTCTTAGTCTTAGGAAGATAATAGGCTAGCAGCCCCTCCCCTGTCCTGACGCTGTGAGGTTATGAAGTGACAAAGATAAAGGTCCCATCATAACGATGGAGGTAGAGTGAATGTCAATCAAGTATACCTGTTACTGTTGGCTGAGACTTTCTCCCTTCAATAGCAGCAAATCATGAAAAGTAACAAGTGTTGGTCCCATTTGACAGATGAAGAAACTGAGGCTCAGGGAGATTAAGTAAATTTCCTAAGGTCAAACTAATAAAAGTGACATTTGGGATCCAAATTCAGGTCTTCTGACTTCCACCATGCAGTCATATTTTAACTATATCACATGACATAAGTTTTTCAGTCTTGGCATATTTATATTAACAGCTAGTCTTCTCATCTGGCATATTCATTTAATGTGTGGATGTTGTCACATCTCTTCATTTATTGTGGTGGTTTCAAATACTGCAATTATAATTTACATGAGTTTCATCTTGACCAAAACCATGACATTTCCCTTATGGTTTATATGGATTATTTCTAGCTATTTGATAGTTTCACTAACATTTGTATTTCAGGATTGTAGGCCATCACAGACAAAAGCATGAAGTGAGAACTGAGAGCCTGTCTTCACTTTTATCTGACAAAGACAAATTGCTAAGATTTTAAGTGGTGCCATTTATTGACCCTACCATATTTACTGAGCACTGACTGACTACTGCCAGGTGTTGTGTTAAGCACTTTGTGAGGCTCAATAGTGAATTAGATGTTCTTTCTCACCTCGAGAACTAAATAACAAATTTGGAAAGAAAGTCTAGCAATTTTAATTGAACCCCGAGCTAGACTGTAGAACCCCTCTTCATTTGATATAAAATACAGATGTGCCTTAAAATGGAAATTGATACATTTTAAATTGATAGGTGAAGATCTATTTCCTGAATCGTGATTTCCACAGGTATCGTATCATGAAAAACCAGCAAAGATCCCTGCATTTGTGGAGTGTATTGCCTGTGGGGTGTGTGGAGACTCATAAAAAACAATAAACAGTAAATAAATACATTCCAGAATATTAGAAGATGATACTGATACTGAGAAAAACAGAGCAGGATAGGAAAGATCGGAAGCCAGGGATAGGGAGGTCTGGGTGGCAACTGTAAACAGGATGGTCAGGGGAAGCTGCATCCAGAAGAGGCCTTTGAGAAAGACCTGAAGGAGGTGATAAAGTGAAGTGTGCAGGTCTCTGGCCAAAGAGCATTCCAGGCTAGGGAAGGCACTAAGACAGCATAACAAGTGGAGGGAGATGGAGAGAGCGTGGAGGACATGAGGTCTCAGAGGTGATGGGGAGTCCAGGCATTAGGGCCTTACAGCCCACGGCAATGACTTATGACTTTCCTGGAGATGAACTGCAGTGATACTGCAAAGTTTTGAGCACAGAATTGACCTAGAATAACATTTTGTGTTCAACTATGTTCATTTAACAGAGCAATATTTTCCTGCACCTTTTTCTTGGGCGGAAGAAGAGACATTATCTTAATGTCTGCATACTAAATCCATTAGTGTATCTATTGGTGAACATATTATTTATTTTCAGCTTTTTCTGTTAATAATATTGAGCTGAATATCTCAGTACATACTTGATCTTGCTATCTGTGCTCTAGAATAGATTCCTATAAAGGGCATTCCTGAGTGACAGATGTGCATGGATAAAAATCTTGAAAAGCATGCACAGATTGTTTTCCTTAGCAGCCATGTCAATTTATATACTCCCCAAAGCAACATGCATTATATCACACATTATTTTTTTTTAAGATATTATTTATTTGAGAGAAAGAGAGCACAGGGGGAGAGGGTGAGGGACGGAGGGGTAGGGAGAAACAGACTCCCAGCTGAGCAGGGAGCCCGACATGCAGCTCACTGCGGGCTCTATCCCAGGACCCCAAGATCATGACCTGAGATGAAGACATACACTTAAGTGACTGCACCACCCAGGTACCACTTCATATAACTGAATTTAAGTATAAATGTCCAGGGGTGCCTGGGTGGTGCAGTTGGTTAAGCATCCGCCTTGGCCTCAGGTCATGATCCCATGGTCCTGGGACGGAGCCCCACGTCAGGCTCCCTGCTCAGCAGGGAGTTTGCTTCTCGATCTCCCTCTGCCTTCCCCCTGCTTATGCTCTCTCTCTCTTGCTCTCTCTCACTTTCTCAAATAAATAAATTAAAACCTTAAAAAAAAAAAAAATATATATATATATATATATATATATATATATATATATATATATATCCAGCATGCGTGGTTTAAATCTGGATCCCACCCCTCTAGTAACAGTTCTTTAATTCCATTTCATGATGTGATGTTTGTGATAACTGAAGCAGGGCTCCATGGAAGCCTAACTCCCAGTATCTCCAGAAGAAAGGGTTTTCTAAGCAAATGAAGAGGGCAAACAGAAACATGGAGGGAAAATATTAAATACCTTAGAAAAATTACTCTTATGTATTTATTAAGGTAGTCTTATTAATTTTTTTCAACTAAAGTAGCATTTTAGCAATACAGCTACTTTTCCCTAGAAACACTTTCAAATCAAATTCTCAGCGATATCGGACTAGTCTTTTGTGAGTTTTGCGACTTTGCTTCAATTTTCTGGATATTTTCCCATGTTGATAGATATAAAACTGTGCCTGAATGGGCCACATCTTTGTACAGTTTTAGACTAATTGAATGAATTCTGTGTTTTCTTGGCTTTAAAAAAGCCTTAATTATTCTTCATTTTATAATCTCGTGATAATAGTCAAGAGTCAGCATAAGTATGAAAATCTTTACTGTATATATTTTCAAAACCTAGGTCTGAGAACAGAAAAGAGAAATGTCACTGTAAGAAGTACTTATGCATTTATTCAAAAGGTCTGCATATGTTATATTTAATTTAATGAATAAATCTTTTTTAAAAGTGCTGAAAATCCAACAGGGAAACTCTTAAGAATAAATTAGTTTATAGGGCTTAATGTGATCTCATTTCTCAATTTAATATTGAGTGCTAACCCTTTGCCAGCATTACATTGCTGGTTTATGAGAATAACCCTGTTTAACCACCAGAACAGTTCTGTGACAAAGCTTCTATTATAATCTAATCTGCATTTTACAGATGAGGAAACCAAGTCTTAGAGAGGTTTCAGTAACATGTCCAATTCTTTTTTCTTTTTTTTAGAGAGGGAGGGGGTGTATGGGAGGGGCAGAGAGAATCTTAAGCAAGCTCCATGCCCAGAGCAGAGCCTAATGCAGGGCTCAGTGCCACAACCCTGAGATCATGATCTGAGCCAAAATGAAGAGTCATATGCTCAAAGGACTGAGCCATCCAGGCACCCTCCCATTCCATCCAGATAGTAAATGGTAGAGTGGAAACCTGAATCTAGGTTTCTCAAATGCCAAAGCCCGTGCTTTGGCAGGGTTTTGGCTGCATTAGGACTGATTTGGATGTCATGGTCATAGAAGCAAAGGATTAGATGGAATATGAGAGATCACAGTGGAAAAGAACATGGTATAGTGCTAAGAGAAGCAGATGAAATCTCAGATCAGTTATTTACGAGTAATATAATCTTGGATTCTATTGTGTTAACCTCTAATCCTTAATTTCTCATCTATAAAAGGGGTATAATTAAAAGACTAAGTAAAACATCTCTTAGAGCTCTAAGCACCCACTATACATTAAATGATAGTAATTGTTGTTAAAAGTAACATAGAGAAGACTTTATAACAGCACGGGGCCAGGTGGTTTGGTGGAGGAGCAGAAATCCTTGGGAGCTGAGGTGGTTACCATAACATATATTCTGAATGTATCTGAAAAGTCTAGATGCAGCAGAATGCAGTGACATACACAAAGTGTTTTGACCATGGAAACAGACACTTAAAACTTTTTTTTAGAAACGAAGGACTTAGGGATAAATACTTCAGTAGGAAGCATCTAATAGTCTTCATGGATAAATACATATTCATGCAACACTTACTTAGCAACAGTGATGCAGACTTTTTGCCTTACGTTTAAATAGTCTTTTTGCAAACACTTTTGCAAGATATTTGTCTTGCAAAATTTCCCTATAGCCCTCATTAGCAAAAAGAAAAAAAGAAGCTAAGCTATCATGCTGTTTTGCCTGAGCTTTTCTGAACAAGAAGATACAGCTTTAAAATGATTTCTTGGGGTCTTGGTGGAGCTTGAGATTGTGAAACAGCTTTTTAAGGTCCAAAGCTAATAAACCCCATAGTAGAGGTTAAATTCATGAGGACATTACTTGTTATCACCTCTTTTCTTAGAGATAATATATGGATTTGCAAAGCACAGCTTCTGAGACACACAAGATATTGTTCAATATATTTATTTTCTATTATATATATACTGTTGAAAATGATGTTACAGGTATATATAGGTGTATATATGTGTACTTTTCTTATATAAAGAAGTTGACTGTTTTTTCTATCATAATCTACTTATTTTTGCACAGTATCTACATATGATGAAGTTTATGTTTTACTGGATATATCTGATAGATTTGAGATTTGCCTGAATGAAAAGTCTCTATTGAGCAATTTTCAATTTAATTTCTCACCGTAAAAGATTTCAGCCCAACTAGTATTGAAAATAGAGAAATCACTAGCCCCTGGGTGTACAAATTGTCTACCAAATGAATTAACTATGCTATAATCATATGTCTTTTTTGTTTATGCTTTTTTAAAGATTTTATTTATTTATTTGAGAGAGAGAGAACGTGTGCACAGGTGTGCCTGTGGGGGAGAGAGAACGAGAGTGAGCATAAGCAGGGGAAGAAACAGACTCCCCATTGAGCAGGGAGCCCAGCACTGGACTTGATCCCAGGACTCTGGGATCATGACCTGAGCCAAAGGCAGACAACTTAACCGACTGAACCACCCAGGCACCTCTGTTTATGTTTTTTTATTAATCAAAATTAAATTAGAGTATAGCTAATTTGAAGCCACTATTTCTGCTAAGAATAAGCTACTTGTTTTATGATTAATAATGAATGGCCTGTTTATATTCTGCTTATTATCATTTGCTAGTACCCAAACTTAGGTTTGCAACAATAGTTTCACTGATTTGAGGACAAAAATGATAATCAAGTGTGTCAACTATCTTTTCTTAAAAAGAAATATTCTTCATTCTTAAATCATCTATCATAGTTTTTTGTTACATTGTTAAAATGTTCTTTCTTTGAAGAATTATGGTGAAAGCAGAGGTAGGGATTTTTTTTTTTTTTAATGTTCTTATTGGGAATAAAAGGATGGCCACTTTATAATCATATTGATGTTTTTATTGTTATTTCACTGGTCCAAGAGATGGGAAAGTCTGGAATTCACCATTCTATAGTTACTCAGTTGCCCTTAAATATTGAAGTAGGACATTTAACAGTGTTTCTAAATATTTTCCAAAATCTGGATAGTTATTCCTTCTGATAAACTTACTAAAGTCTTACAGAATTAATGAGGACCATTTAGGTCTTTCAGCCTCTGATGAACTGGTGACATATTTAATTTGTATGGATGGCATGATAAGAAAATCATGTTCTGATGTCTCCAACCTAGGAAAGAAAAGAAGGAGCAGGAGAGTGTAAGAGCACATACTGTATATAAAAACTTTTGCCGCAAACATTTGCTGAAAATGCAAGACAGATTTTATTTGAGTTACTGCAGTAGGAGAGAAAGACATCAGTATAGAACACTGAGCTCAATTCCACATATAACAGGGACAAATGGGGACTTAGAGGCAATAGGCAGAGTGAGGGGGTCAGTGTACTAAGTGGAAATACTGAGGGTAGGGGGATCCTTGCTAAAATAGCCCAACAGTATTCCTGCTAAAAGCCAACCAAGGACGTAGTTATCAAGGGTGAGGGATGAGGAGGGATGTCAAGGGTGGAGGGATTCTTACTAAAATGACTTAGCAGGGTTCCTTGCTAAAAACTGCGCTTAGTGGGTCAAGGGCAAGGATGTAGTTCAAGGTCAAGATCTAGTTGAAAAGACACTTGGGGGAGCCTGACTGAAGTTTGGTCAAGGAGAAAGCCTTTGTCAATAGACTAGTCAGAAGGTGAAGGTAATGTTCAGTGATTCATTAGTTGCTTATATCACCCAGTGCTCATCACATCACGTGCCCTCCTTAATGACCATCATTGTACACTACACCAAAAACTAATGATGTATTATATGTTGGCTAATTGATTTAAATAAAAAGGAAAAAAAATTAAAAATTTTTAAAAAAGAAGATGAAGGTAAGAGAAACAAACATCATGGGATTTTAAAAACAAATTGGTTTTTGAAAGACTGACCTAAACCTCTGAGCTTCATGTAACATGTTAATCCCTTTGGCTGAGAGTCAAATAAGGACATCCACTTGAGCACACTTTCATTTTGAACCACGTGAAGTTGTGTTATAAAGTCCTCTAAATTCTTAGTTGTGGTATGTCATTAAATTGAATTTAATGAGACCATCTCAATTCCCTTTTAAAGTTCTCTTCTGATAGAGGTGAGCTTTTATTTTTTCTCCAGTTTTGAGATGGAAGGATTTAGTATAAAGCTCAAGAGTAAATATCCTTAATAGGATAGAGAAAATCAAAGGAATGGTAATTACTACATTTTACTGCAAACATTCTATAAGTGGGCAGGAGATAAGAACAAATCCTACCTTTTAGAATCTGCTAAATTTATTTTAACTTTACACTTCGGTTACTTGACATTTGAGCAACAATAGCAGCAGGATCCCTTTTCACAAAAACTATCCTGGGAAGCTCTTTAAATGATCCCCTCAAGGATGGTTTATCTCACCATCTGTCACCACTGCAGAAAATTGAGCATTGAATTCAAACACTCTTTTGTGCCTAATCTTTTGATGTCCACCAGGATGCTCAGGAAGGTAAGAATATTAATTAAGTATTAATTCAGCATCCACCACTGGCTGGCGCTGTTCTCCATCCTAACAGGTCCGGGTTCTTTCAGTATTTACAGCCTAAAGGGAGACAGACAAATATTACAAAATTATATGCCATTTGACAAGTGCTGTAACAGGACATGGTACAGGGTGCTGTTGGAACACACAGGAAGAGTGTCCATCCCATTTCTTGGGTTAGGGTAAGGTTGGGAATAGAGGGCGTGGTTAGAGTGTGAGTGTGTTTGTGTTTGCATGAGGTATTGGTGATGCGTTGGAGAGGAGTAGTGGTCTCCTTGGGGAGGAAGGAGGTGCAAGAGGTGATTTATAAATGGATACCCAAAAGGTAGAGTAGGTATTATTCAAGAGGAAGGAGGGGGCCTGGGATGGGTGTTCTTCAAAGAAGAAATACCATGTGCAAGGATCCAAGGGCAAATGGGAATATGTATTTAATTTAACAAGTCAGATAAATGCTTCTCAAATCTTAACGGGCAGGTGAATCCCCCAGGTTGAATGTTAAAATGCAGATTCTGATTCAGTAATTCTAGGGAGAGACCTGAATTCCTGGGTATATAACCAGCTCATAAGCAGTATCAATGCTGTTGGTTCACAGACCAAACTTTGAGTAGCAAAATATAGGCAACTTGATTTCCAGTAACAGGACACTTATCTCTCTCTGGAGAAGTCACTGACTATTCCCTAAGCCATTGTCACTACTGATGACCTACTTATTCACACTGCATGAATCCTTGATGATTGTCCTGTGGTGGTAACTCAGCACCTCATTCACATATGATATTATCTGTGAGGGAGACTACTTCTCTTCCCATTGTATTTTTTTAAAGTCACTACTTCAAACTTTGCTTTTGTACCTTCTTTTCCACTTTGATCTACCTCCTCATTGAAACACATTTAGCAGTTTCAGCATGAAACCAGCCTGAAAGGATGTGCTTAAGAAATATTGTCAACATTTGTCAAAATCAAAGAAAATGTCCCAGGGAAGAACTTGCAGGCTTCCCCATTAGAAGCAACTTATAAGGTTGCACTGTGTCTTGACAGCAGTTCTTTTAATGTCAGTTTGCCCTCCTTTTAATAAATTCATCTTAAAGGCAGTCAGGCTTTCATACCAAGGTATATGTGGGTAGACTTGTCATTTCTTCCTTCCACTAGACTAACGCAGTAGTCCTTAAACTCATTTTATGCATGAAAATTACTGTAGCACCTTGTCGACTTGCAGTCATATACAACGTGCTTTATGGGGAAATGAGGAATTTCCATGGGTGATCTTTTACTTTTTTCTGTGTTCCCATTAACGCTTACTTTGGACCTAACTAACTCTCCCCAAGGTAGATGTCATTCTCCTCTAGAGCAATCAGAGATTATTGAAGCTCTTTTCCTACCTTGTTTCACATCAGATCTGTCTCAACCGTACTTCTCAGCCTGCCTTCGTCTCACTCCTAAGGTTGTTAACCCTGTAGAGAGACATGGGAGATGTCCTAACCCTGGAAAGTATGATTTCCTTGACTCATGAGCCAAGTTATTACATATCCAAGTTAGCTTGTTCTATGGGCTTACCTTCCACATAGAAGTGGCTTGGAACCTACCAATGATAAGCGTTTGGCATTTGGGTAAGAGCCAGACTGTCCTAAGGCCAGGAAAGCATTCAGAGGGGCATCTGCTATTGGGTATGAGGTATAGACACACTTAAGGGTCAGCTAAAAGTTACGGGCCCCACATTGTGAGACACCTGTAAAAATAGGGCTTGGGCTCTCCATGATATTTTGCAAGTGATTTCTAGTGCCAGAAAGGACCACAGACTTTATTCCCAACATTCATTTAAAAATGAAGAGACAGATCCAAAGAAGCAGGCAGCAGAGTAGCTAGGAATCTGGAGCCAAGTACCAGCCTCCTTTCCTTTTTCCTTCCACTGCCTTTTCCCAGTTAAGCCAAGATTAACATGAGTGCTCTCCTTTCACTTAAATTAAGCTCATTCTAGTCCTCAGGGTGGCAATTACTCAGAAAATAATATGAAAATTTAAAATAAAATAGATTTTACTTGAATTATTCTGTGTAATTTTTACCTGAATCTGTGGTCTGTTATATACACCATCAGCAGTCATTAAAAAAAAAAAAGCCATTCATAATAGTTAATAATGGAAATACTAAGACTTCATTTATGTATTTCTGACTTATGTTTAATTGCAATGTAATGAAAATTGACTAATTTAGAACTTAAAACATGAGGGTTACATATTAGCTAGAAATGCATTGTTTAACTGATCTTCTATTTGTTGTTTCTTTTAAGAGAACATTTTTAAATGTTGGCTTGATGAGTACACGAAGATTTATTAGATCATATTTCAAAAAATATGTTTTGAGGAGTTGTACATATTCTATGTGGTCAAGAACAATAAAAATAAAATGTGTAGACTTCAGATACCCATACATTTTTTTAATTCCTAGTTTTCATGTTTTCAGAAGAGAAATATTTAGAAATACATAAACCCAGAGGTCTTTTTATATTTCAATTGGACTGAATTCAAAATCTTCCAGTCATACCATGAAAAGCAGGATTGGTAATGATCTCAATTAGACATGGGGGGAGGGGGAGATAAGTCTAGAATTTTGGAGGCAGAGAAGTTAAGGTATTATGTTTCCGGCCACAGAGATCTAAAGAGATGATGTACCTTTTTCTAAAGCTCACATTCTTTTCATGGTACTGCCCTGACTCCTGATTAAAATTATGTTTGGTCATTCATTTCAAGAAATAAGATGAATATTTTTACATTTTTAATTCCGAGCAGAATTAATGTGGTGTTCAAAAAGCATTACTTGGGTTTTAAAACTGCTTGCTTAAGAAAAACTAGCAGGACTGGAAGTCAGACAGATGCACTGCGTCCACGTAAGCCATGAGAAGTCACTGGATCACAGTTTCCTATTCCCAAGAGAAGAGCTCACAGTGGCTCCACCAATTATAGGAGTGAAGCCAACAGAAATGTCAGTGTCAGCAGGATTTGCAGTTTCCGTGCAATCTGAAAAGATGTTTTTTGATAAACCACATTGTGTTTCTTCCATTCTGAATATGGAGATGACTCACCTGAATGTGTTCTCTTTTGTGTTTTGGGGCACCAACAGCAACTTGGAGTCACCACTGATGTACGAGGTGTCTGCGCCGCGGGAGGGCAGTGCCAGCCACAGTTTGAGAGGCGGCCTGGGGAGCTCCATCACAGCCTGTAAGAAGGTAAGCTTGCCTACCAGCACTCTCTTCGCCCTGACTGAACTTGATCACTAGTGTAGTTTGACTCTCCAAGTACTTTTTCTAAAGCAGAAAACAACAACGACAACAGAAACAAACAATGGAGTAGCCCACAGTTTGCTGTGGCCTGGTTAACCTCTGACGCCACTAAAAATGGAATTCATGAGAATGATCAGAAAACTCAAGCAGCTCAGATAGGTATGACTTGAAAATTATAAGCCCACACTACAGGTCCACCAAAGCTTCTACCTCTTCTCTTCGCAAACTCGGCCATGGGTAACAGCTTCTCACTGCATTTCCCTTTAGAAAAATCTTCCCAGGTTTTGAGTGGCTCATCTTATTATAGGAAGCACCTAGGTCTGTATCTAAGAAACACTCATGGCTGTTCTTCTTCTGATACTTTCTTAAAGAGAAGGGTGTGCTTGGCTCATTTTATTATGAGGCACAGAATTACATTTCCTAGAATATAGACTTTAGAACTAAAAAACAAATCTTGCTTTCACACACTTGCTGAAAGTTGTCATTTGAACAATATAAATTCATCTGCTTTGTTTTTCCAGTCAATCCAACTTAAGGCCCAGAAACTCAAAGCAAAACGTCCGATTTCCCACCTAAAGCTTTTGTTACTATTTGCTGCAGAATTCCAGAGAAAGATGTGTTTCTTCTCATCCAACCTTAGATGATATCACACTGGATTATCTCATTAATTATTTTAAAAAGGTTAAATTATAAAAAATATTCATAGGTGTAAATCAAGACAAATTCTATTACTAAACATATTGTGTAGTATATATATATGTGTGTATATATATATAATTTATGTATACATATTGTAACATTATGTATGCATATGTGTATTGATTGATTACTACACCCAGTTAAGCAGCCTTATTTATTCTCTGCTTGTGTGGTGTTTATATCATTTTCAAGTACCAAAGAAAATGATACACACATACCTGTGTTAGAGAACATATACTGATTATAGAAAAGTAGCATTAAACATAATTTTACAAAACTATTTGAATGTATACATTCATAACCAAATATAAAAATAAACTGGTCTAATCAGTTCAAGGCTCTAATTTTCATGTGTTGTAAGATCTGTTATTCATTCTCCTCTAATAAAATTCTTATAGAAGAGTCAGTGCTATAAATGTCCATTTTTAATGCAGAAAACTGAGGTACTATAATTCAAAATGATTTCAAGTTGCTTATATGAGAGAGCTAAAACTGCAGGTCTTCAAGCCTTGGGGTATGTTCTGTTCAACTCTGTAACTCCAAATGATAATCTTCACCAGATGCTATACATTTCCCAAAGCTACATGATGTTGCATTTATTCTAATTTTTAAATAACTCTATTTCTATTGATTAGAGTCCATGTGGTATTTAAATTAAGGATTGAAACCAGACTGCCTGAATTTGACACCCAATTCAATCATTATTAGTTGTGTTATCTTGAGCAAATTATCTTACCTCTTCATGCCTCAATTTGCTCATCTGAAAAAAGAAGGTGACAAGTGAGGATCAGTGAGTTAATAGATGTGAAATGTTTAGAATGGTGCCTGGTGTAGCATAAGCACTCAAAATAAAGACTATCTATGAGGAACATTATTCTACAGAGTAATTTTTCAATAAGTACACGGTGCCAGAAAATAATTTGATATACGCATTGCTGTGCTGAGAGAGTTAGTACTTTATGCTCTGTTATCTCGGCTACATTTTTTTTTTCCTGGGAAAAGAAGTCATCATATTCATTTCTTAAAAATCATGTCTGGAAGCTACTGAATAGAGCTCTTTGGGGCTGATGTCTACTTGAAAAATAAAAACCCAAACTCAATCATTTATTATCTGTACATATATAATATGTCTGTGTATATATATGTGAATTTAAAGTTTTAAACATAATTGTACTCATACCACAACCATTTCTAGAATTGTTAGCAGGTTGAACCATATGAAATTTTCTTTTTTACAGATTAAAAATGATCAATTACAAGCAATTTCCTATGTTCTGGTATAAATACATTCAAAATTCTGTTAGATCTTGGGGAGAGATACAAGAACACATATATATCTATAGTCTAGTTTGGGAGATAATACTGGTTTCTCATGTGAAAAGTCAAATAGTAATTCATAAGTTAAATAACTATGTGAGATAACTATATAGTAATATCTGAAGATAGTATCAATTATGGGAAAAATGAGTATTTTGAGCATCTATAGCGAAGAATAGAGAGAGACTCTGGACCTGAAACAGACAACAGTCTTCAGAAAGAGAATTGGATTTTAATTTGGGCTTTCAAGTATGATCAAGATTTGAATGAGTAAATTAGATTGATTATCCAACTTAATTTAGGAGGAGTTGCTACAGATTAATGCAGGAGAAGTTAACACCTTTGTGTCCTGGAGTGTTTTTCTAATGTTCAGGGTGCATTCCTTTCATTTTAAATGTTCTCTTAAGCTTACATAATAATTGCATTTAAAGACAGTTTAGTAGCCTATATGCCATATGTTATATGCCATGTGGGCTCTAATTGTTTTCCTTCCCTTCAAAAGAGTAGCTCACTATTGTTTTCTTTTTTATATCTGGAACATAGGCCCTCAATAACAAGACATTGAATATTGAAAGAGTTCATCCTTTTATTTTATTATTATATATTACTGCAAACTGATTTAAGTGATCATTGATCAATTTGAAAAAACAAATCTTGTTAATCACAGATAATGGGCCTGGGCAAGTGAGAATCTATAAGTGCACATACAACGTGTATTCGAAGAGACAAAAAGACGAGGAGAGCTCTATCTTAGAAATAGCAAGGCTGTCCAGCTGAATCACCACGGTTCACAGTCAATCAACCTTCAATAAGAGTACCATGGATAATTGAAATCTATTGGTAATTCCCCAAACTGATTTTATGTAATAGCCTCATCTTCTTCCCCATCAAACCTTCTTATCAGAACTGACATATTGCTAAATTAACTGGTGGAAGAAATAAAACAGGGGTCTGGAAGTTAATGCACTAGTTGGATAATCAGCCTCTGAAAAATTGCAAATTGACTGAATTTCTCTCCCGTGTGTCACATTGAATCTCCAAGGGTTTCAGGACTCCTAAACATATGCAATTGCTTCAGTTCCTCTTTGCTGTTGGGGAAATATAGTTGCTGGGAACCACTGCTGTGAAAAAAACCATAGCATCAGGAAAAAAGACTTAGGTGGACTTATTTAAAGAAGGAACTCCTGGGGCGCCTGGGTGGCTCAGTCAGTTAAGCGGCTGCCTTCAGCTCAGGTGATGATCCCGGGGTCCTGGGATCGAGCCCCGCATCGGGCTCCATGCTCAGCGGGAAACCTGCTTCTCCCTCTCCCATTCCCCCTACTTGTGTTCCCTCTCTCCTGTCTCTCTCTGTCAAATAAATAAATAAAATCTTAAAAAAATAAAGAAAGAAATAAAGAAGGAAGTCCTTAAGGGACTGCCTTTCCCCAGAGCTCAGATGACCATACCACCCAATCGTAGTTTACATATATTATCCTCGCATTTTGTTAATAGACCCTCTTCTGCTCTCAGAAGTGCCACAATAAGTTATATGGTTATATAACCAGCTCAAGCCTCAGAATGATCCTTTCTCTGTCTTCTTCCCTTCCTCTAAATGCGAGGAAAGTTATCAGATAAATTCTCACTAAGGTAGTAGTGATTGTGTAGGTTAATATAGCAGTGACAAATAAAACCTGCTTTTACTTAACTACTACTACTGCTGAACTAATACTATTCGCCCCCTACCTTAACTTACATTGATAATTGATCCTATTGAACCCAGACTTGAATTCAGAATTCTACTCATCTTGAAGCTCCAAGCAGACACTATCAATCCATCCAACTTGGAATGTGAGATATCCTCTATGGCACAGTTAATTTACTGAGCTCTGAACTCGAGGAAGGTCTTAATGTGTGCAATGTGATGCTCTAAAATCATGTGTTTAAAAGGATGGAGTTTCAAAATATTGCAGGAAAAAAATTGGAGAGAGAGAGTAGCTAGTGGAGAGTGAATACTAGAGCCCTGTGTGGTACCTCTTGAATCTTACCTCACATAGATCTTGTCTGATGTTACCCCTTCTCATAGGACCAATCCTTCCTATAAGACAAATACAATCACTATTGTTAAACTGAATCATAGGGATTTTCCATTAAATGAGTTAAATGATTATAAATGTTATAATTTTATATCTGTTAGACACTAAGTGAAAAAAGCCTTTTTATTCTCTTTATAATAAATCAAAATCTGTTATCTCTAGGAGACAGTAGGATACCACATAACAAAGCTGGACTTGGAATCCAAAGATCTGAGTTAGATTCCACATTTCTCTTTTACTGTGTGATCTTAGGCCAGTGACCTAACTTCTCTGACTTGGATGTCTTGGAGTTGGTGTGATGTTTATATGCAAAAAGGTTTGGTAAGTTCTTTTTTTTTTAAGATTTATTTATTTGAAAGTGACAGAGCATGTGTGTGATTGTGGGAGAGGTGCAGAGAATCTTCAAGCAGACTCCCCGCTGAGCTCAGAGCCCAACGCAGGGCTCGACCTCTTGACCCATGACATAAGATCATAACCTGAGCCAAAACCAAGAGTCGGATGCTTAACCAACTGAGCCACCCAGGCAGTCCTGCTTTGTGTAAGTTCTTAGCACACACAGCTGGTGCTCAGTGCATATTAGTTGATTCCAAATAAACAATCTTTACACAGGGCAAATTTTATTTAAATAGAATTTAAAAACTAATCCAAGGTAGCATGCACTGTCCCCTCATTATATTGAATTTCTGTTAGATTTTCTTCTGCTTTGAAAGCATTATACACGATGTCACATTTCCACAGTAGCTAGACATTTTTAATCTTTCCTGCACTTCATGGGACTGAAGATTTGCTCTTTAGGATAGAGTGGAATCAAGTCTCTGAATAGGATTCATGTGACAAAAGAATTGTTGGGGAAAAATCAACACCCAAATATCCTTCTCTTTTTACGTCATGTTAATTAAATCCCCATTAAACCTGGACCTACCAAAGGCAGCAGAATGAAAAGACTTCAGTTTCCCAGAGGTGGAGTTTGATCTTAATAAGATATCTGATCATCTCTTTGAAGCTTCAAGAGCATTCTTTGCCGCGACTAGCCTCCTTTAAACTGAGTTAAATTTGTTGTCAACAGTGGCACAGAAATCTCTGAAGAATTGTCAAAATGGATGTCCCTGGATGCTTCATCTTATTCTGTAAAATACCCTTTCATCTAAGCTCATATCGTCTTGATGGCATGTAATTAACAAAAGCAATTCAATTAATGTGTGCAGGCACAGACATATAAATTGGGAGGCTTTCTCGGGATCTGATCTATACCTCCAAAGACATTTTTATTAGTCAGAATTGTATTGTTCTGGGCCAAAGGCCCCATTAGTACTTCTAGGAAGCACATGATAGAAAATAGCTATAATATTCTGTGCTTCTAGAAGCTGATTCCTTACAGGAAGGAAGGACTTTAAAAATATATAAATACATAAATAAAATTAAAAACAAAATCAGCATAATTGGGCATATTCACTTTCTATAGAAGGAAGATACGAGGCTTTTCACCCTGGAGTATGCAGCACTCAACAGCTTTATAAACACTCTCTTCTGATCAAGCAACCTGGCAGTGGTCTTCAGACCCAGCTCCTTATACCAGAATGGCCTAGCTAGGTTTTGTCAAATCGCTGGGTGTTCTGTTTTATTGCCATTCTGCAGGAGTCATCAGAGGCATTGAAGAAATAGGGAGATTTTAAAGAAAATAAATGCATAATTGTCTTACTAAAAGTTATATTTGAAGAAAGCTAATTTAGTAGTTCTAAAAAGAATTCCTTAGAGCAAAGGGAGACTGGAATCTGGGATGCCAGGAGGGGCACACTTGATGCGGGTAGGGGAGCGGGGAGAGGAGAGGCCAAACCTGCATCCAGGCAGTGGGAGCAGACACATGTGTGGAAGTCAAGATCAGGACTCCCTGGCAGTGAGAGTTAAACAGAACCATGAGCTCTGTCTGTTTAAGCCAGAACATCCATGAGTGGTGGTGCCACTGAGATCACTGGGAAGACAAGCTAGGAGACTAAGTAGCAAAAGAAGCATTCAGATTCAGATTCAGCCAGTTGCATCTACAGAGCCCAGCCACAAAATTCCCTGACCACCTAAGAAACCTTCTTTATGCCCCGACCACATTGACATCCAGGAGGCCACAGTTGCACTGAGACCAGAACGCAGCTAATGAGGGCTCTGGTGGGACAGATTTCCTCTGCCTTCAGCAGATCCACACTGAGATGGAGAGGTGGGGCTTCATGTACTACACGCGAGTTCATTCTTCGGAAAATGCCAAGTTTGGTAATCCTATGTGGGAGACTTTGTTTAAAACTATCAATTATGGCTTATTTTGCAGTTTGAATGTGATTTAGCTTCTTATTCCAAAAGCCAGTGTGTTGGAAAACTTCTATTCCCCTCTCTCTGCCTCCAGCAATTGCTCTACCGTGCTTGAGATTCCAATATGCTAGTCTTCTGTCCTCTACAGCTCAGTTCCTTGAGCATCCTTTTTGCTATGTGTGGAGAACTCCTGGAAGGAGCTTGCAGTGCCTTTTCTTTTCTTTTCTTTTCTTTTTTTTTTTTAACCAAAAAGTAGGACTCTGAAAACCCAAAATAGCTTAGAACATTTTGTGGAGTTGAGGGTGATGCTGCACAAAGGGAACTAGGCAAGTGATCTTTTTTTCTGAATTCTTGCAGTTTCCCCAAACCTTTATATTATGTATTAAATATGTCTATGCAAGAATGGAAGGGGTCTAAAATTTTTAAAAATATCTAATAATAGAAAGTTTCCTCCTTTCTATTTTTGGGTGTTTAAAAAAGGACCTGCCATCCCTGCTCCCTACCACTTACGTTAAGGCTTACTCTCTTCCCTTCCAGTCTCCCGAATAAGCAGCCTTCTTGACTTTGGAGTGTGGAGTAAACAATGCATCCCCCACCAGCCCTAAGAGCTTCCACTTTTCCTATATCCTTCCAGGTTTGCTCTTCTGATTGAAATGCCCAATTGTCATTTCGGCCAGTGTCAGAGAAGGAAAGAAGGATACGGCCCGGATAAATTTGAACAGACCTCAGAGGAAGCCCTTTGGGGGCCTCATCCCTGAGAATAAGTCCCCTCATTTCTGTGTCCATGTTTCCAAAATTAGACCCACCCTGAAAGACCCATGTGAGGGCTCATACTCTCCAGGATGGACAGCATCCAAGAAGCAGGTGTCTAGACACCCTTAGCAAGTTATGTGTCCATCTGTTTACATCCTAGAAGGTAGATGCTTCCAGTAGCTTCTTCCAAACAAGAGAAGAGTCAAGAAATGAGAATTGCCACTTTCTTATAATTGCCAAAGGCCAAAGGCATGCATCAATCCCCAAATAACACATGGCCATTAAATCCACTGTCCCTTTGACCAGTGGTAAATTTCACACTACCTAAGCTTCAGAAGCCTATACAAAATAATCCAAAATCAATGGTAAGCCTTGATGCATATCTTATATTTTCTGACATGTGTGTTTTTCTTATATTTTGCTTTTCCTAGCATAAACATTTGCTTCTCCTAACATTCCCCTTACTGATCATATCAACATTACAGCATTATAGTGCTTCCAAATAGCAATTAAATAGCAATCAGCTGTCCTCTATTTATATGTCTAATTTTATTCTGTTTAAAACATTGCTGACCATTCATAAATTATACTATATTTGCATTTCCTGAGCCTATCTGTTTCTGTAACTCTTGCATTTTACACTTGAGACTCAAACTCGGTTATCACTTTCATGCAGAAAAAGCTCTGATCAACTTTCAAAGCATTCTTCAGCCACCTGACATCTGTGTGATGTGGCAGAAGTAAACAAGTATGGCTTGATATTTCTGAATTGTCCTCTATGCTCTTATAGCATTCTGTGACTCCACTGAAATACAATGTGGTTTCCAGGAAACAAGTAACTGTGTAGCCCAAGAAACGCTGTGAGATATCTGAAACTGTCACTGAGGCTCTGTCTAGTTCATTTCTTGCCACATTAGGACATGCTCTGGCCCAGGTCAACACACAGAGTCTCTAAATTACATACACCAGGACAATAATTTCAAAGAAGAGATCACTTTTGTTTATGAAAAATCTCCATTTTAGACTTGGATAGGTGCATCCATATGTGACATTTGTCAGAGATAGATACTCCATAAATCAGTATGTCCCATGTTTATCAGAGGCAAGTTTAGTTAGACCAGGTACCTATTGCTAAAAGCATTCCACAGGTAAGGACTCTCCTGCTATAAAAATACAGTTTATCTAGAGGTATGTTTATGATGAGGTATGACAATGTTGCCTTCTTTCTTATCTGGGGGTACTGCCTCCCACCCCTGCACAGTAAAGACAGAGAATGAGGTGCAGATCCTGTGCTTACCATTTCCTTTTCAACCTTCTTCTGATTTGGTGTTTTCTAGGCACTTCCCTCCTCGATAATGGAGAATTGTTTTGTTCCAGGGCCTGAAAAACTCCCTTATTTTCCAATACTTTAAAAATAATTGTTGACCAAGAAGAAGAGGCTGTTGAGCAACCAAAAGCATGTATTTGGGGTCTTAGACGCAGAGTGGACTGAAGTTGAAAGTGTGCTCTGAATTGCATGTGGGGAGTACAGGCTTATGAAGGCAAAAACCACCAGGTTACATAACTTATTTTGAAGGAATTATGATTGGTGCTGACAAACTTAAACTGACTGACTAATACAGGATTGGCCATTTAGCCAATAGATGTTTCACTATTTCAGTCCAAAGTAGAAGGATGTATTTCAGGAGGTGGTCCAGTCGCAATTGACGAAAGTCAAAAGTTCATGGTGTTCACAGAATTGAAACAGGGGATGTGCATAGGCCCTACTTCTTCCACGCCCTCCTCACCCTATTTTGAAATGATGCTCTTAGCAATGCTTAGTTCACTTTGGAATCTCCTTTCACATAATCAATTACAAGATTTCCAAATTGTAGTAGGGGTCAGTATTAAGAGGCAAGAATGCTTCACATCCACCCAGCAGATAATTATATTACAGACTATGTCCTAGGAATAATCAAACATGATTTGGATAACAGTTTCTCCTTTTTGTCAAAGGACACTAAACAGACAGCAACTCAGGCAGCCAGCCACTAGAATCATCATTAAAAGGAAAATGTTATCTTAACATTTAATTAAACCTTCAGAGAAAGAAGACTGAACCACTGAGTTTTCTATGCTAGTTTTTTTTTTTTTTTCTTTCACACAATTTGATTTCTAGTTTGTATACCATCTCTTCTCAGGATTTTGGTGTGTTTGATTTCATTTTTATTTTTTTTTAAGATTTTATTTATTCATTTGACAGAGAGAGAGAGAGCGAGAGAGGGAACACAAGCAGGGGGAGTGGGAGAGGGAGAAGCAGGCTCTCCGCTGAGCAGGGAGCCCAATGTGGGGCTTGATCCCAGGACCCTGGGATCATGACCTGAGCCAAAGGCAGACGCTTAACAACTGAGCCACCCAGGTGCCCCTTGGTGTGTTTTAAATAAGCATTATAGTTTCCCCATGAAGGAATGCAAAGTTAATTATTTTCCAAGGTGGAAACAAGATTTCAGAATTCTCAGAAAGTTTGCTGAAGCATAGATTAAATCAACATGAAATTACATGTAAAATTATACAAAGTCTTCTGATCTCGTGTGTGGGGGGGGAGCTTTAAGCTATCATAAAAATTTAAGTTAGGAGCGCCTGAGTGGCTCAGATGGTTAAACGTCTGCCCTCGGCTCAGGTCATGATCCCAGGGTCCTAGGATCGAGTCCCATATCAGGTTCCCTGGGGGAAAAAAAAAAATTAAGTTAGCAGTTAAACGCTATTTAAGCCAGTGACAAAACATTCCAAAATTATAATGAAATTCTTTCTCGTCACTTCTCCTCTGCTTACTCTGCATAACCAAGATGGTGTCTCTTCTGTTCTTCTAGTACAACCAGCACACTCCTGCTTTGAACCTTTGTTTTTGCTGATGTTCTCTGCCTGGGCTGTTCTTCCCCCAAAGGCTGTGTGGCTGGTGACTCATTTCATTCAGCTCTCTGCTTAGCGTCACCCTCTCAGAGGCCTGCCAGAAAATACTTGTGACATAAGCATCCCTTACTTCGTGATCCCTTTTTCTGGCTTTGTCTTCAAAGTGCTTTTCATTCCCTCCCTCAATTTCTCTCTCCTTCTATAAAATTTATTTGATTATGGTCTGCCCTCCCCCAACAACATGAGAACAAGACTGTGTCTGTTTTGTCCTTATTCTTGTTTTGTTCACCCCTGATTGCCCGGGTAATTAAGCAGCACCTAGTAGAACCAGCAGATGCACCCCCTCCTCCATGTTTTTTGTAGCATTATTTACAACAACCAAGATATGGAAACAACTGAAGTGTGCATCAGTGGATGAATGGGTAAAGAAGATGAGGTATATATACACAATGGAATACTCCTCACCTATAGGAAAGAATGAAATCTTGCCATTCACAACCATGACTGGACCTCGACAATATCATGCTAAGTGAATAAATCAGACAGAGACAAATACTAATATAATGTTGCATCTCAGATAATTGTACTATACACTTCATGTAAATAGCAAACAGAGAGAGATATAAATGTTGAATATCTATGCTTATACTTCAGGAGAGTTTAACAAATATAATACCTTACTATGACATCACTTCTTGGACTCTCAAGTCTATTCCTCTTAATTGCTTTCCCATTGAATAAAAGCATTTTGTGAAAAAAATATATACTTAAATAAGAAAACAACAAAACAAGACTTAAAAACCCTCAAAACTAATATGTACTCAACAAGTAGTTGTGGAATGAATGAGTGAATGAATAAAAAGTTACTGTGGATGGCATTATCCTTCTCTTAGAGATGGCATTCAAAGTTAGCATCAAATATAGTCTAGGGGCACCTAGGTGTCTTCGTTGGCTAAGCGTCTGCCTTCTGCTCAGGTCATGATCTCAGGGCCCTGGGATCCAGCCCTGCTTCAGACTCCCTGCTCATCAGGGAATCTGCTTCTCCCTCCCCCTCTTCTCCTCCCCCTGTTCGCTCTCTCTCTTTCTCTCAAATCAATATATTAAATATTTTTAAAAAATTTAAAAATATATTGTCTAATTTATGCATTATGGTTTTATGAAAAGGGTTTGCACCAAGATAGAATCCAAATTAAGATTTTAATTTTAGAAGAATCTTAAAAAGGAAAAAAATCATATCTTTACAAATTAAAAGGAAAATAAGCCAGGATGGAATACCACTATGAACCTGATAGAATGTCTAAAATGAATTGAAAGCAAAAGCTGACAACATCAGGTACTGATGAGGATGTGGAGCAGTTTGGGCTCTCATACCTTGCCTGTGGGAATGGAAAGTGATAAATCCACGTTAGAAGCCAGTTTATCAGTTTCTTTTTTTATTCTTTATTTAAATTCAATTTAGTTAACATATACTGTATTATTAGTTTCAGGGGTAGAATTTAGTGATTCATCAGTTGCATATAACACCCAGTACTCATTACTTCAAGTGCCCTCCTTAATGACCATCAAGCAATTACCCCTTCCTCCCACCTCCCCTCCAGCAACCCTCAGTTTGTTTCCTAAAGTTCGACGTCTCTTATGGTTTGCCTCCCTCTCTGTTTTCATCTTATTTTATTTTCCTTCCTTTACCCTGTGTTTATCTGTTTTCCTTCTTAAATTCCACACACGAGTGCAATCATATGGTATTTGTCTTTCTCTGACTGACTTATAAAGTTACCATGCTACCTATTAACTTCATTCTTGGGTACTTACCCAGGCAAAGCAAAACCTGAATTTCTGACAAAAACCTGTAGGCATATGTTTATAGCAGCTTTATTCATATTTAACCAAAAACTAGAAACAACCCAAATGTTCTTCACCTGGAAAATGGGTTTTGTAAAAAATTGGTACACATCCATACAATGGAACACCACTCAACAATAAAAGAAGAAAAAAGTACTAAACACACAACAATGTAGATGAATGTCGAACACATTATGCCAAGTGAAAGAAACAGGTCACAAAAGGCTACATGCTAAGTGATTCCACATACATGACATTCTAGACAAGACAACATTTTAGGGATAGAAATCAAATCAGTGGCTGCCAGGGGCTGGGACTTAAGAGGCATTTGACTAGAAGGAGCAGGAGGGAATATTTTGGGGGGGGTTGGAGCTGAAAAGTTGTTCTACATTTTGACTAGGATGGTGGTGACACAATTATGTGCGTTTTTTAAAACTCATAGAACTTTACACACAAAAAAAGGGGGTGAATTGTATAGGATCACGATATCTCCATGAAGAAAGAGTTACCTGCAGTAGAGATGTCATTAATTATATTGCAGAGCAGAGAGGTGACAGCATCTATGAGTAGCTGCCTTCATCCTAATCAGCTATTTGCCATCTCTCCCACGTACTATGCAAATCTGATTGACCTGCTCACACTATAGCCTTCTTCTGTAAGAAACATTTAATTAAGTTTCTTAGAGTCTAGAACACCAGTGGGGCCTGGAGATTCTTCTCGGAATGATGCCCATGGCTCTTCCAATGGGCTTCTCTTACTCCCTTTATTTTATAGCTCTTGCTTTTTCTTTCTTCCATGAAAATTGTGTGTCATATTTGTTAGAAAGATTTCTTTGGACAGTGGTTTCCAAACCTTTTTTGTATTATGACTCATTTTAAAAATAATATTTGTTTGAAACTCTTGAGGAAGCAGATGACCAGGGGTCCATGCCCTGAAATGGCCACGCCAGGCCCTGTTCGCATTGATGTCTTAAAATTCCAGCACGCTTAATTTCTCTGAGTCTACTTGTTTGGAGGGGCAGGTAAATCTCTGCTTTTGAAGAAAAATGAATCCTTTTTTCTGATAGCATTATTCAGTTAATTTTAAACAACGTTCCATCATTAATCACAATGCATACATTAAGCAAATACAGCATTTTGTGTGTGAAAATTTCCTCTCTTAAAAGCTTTAGGACTGCTTTACATCTTTACACTTAAAATTATCAGAAAATGAAATTTGATTATGTTTTGGTAGTAGAGCACTACAATAATGCAGATCCTGCTCTAGTTTAAAATTGTTACCTTTGCATAAAATCCTTGAGAGAAATAAAAGCCTTGCAGAAATATAAAATATCATTGTGTGCCTAGATTTAACTCTTAAATTTTCTTCATATTGAATAAATCACTCACAGGTTTTCTTTCTTAAACGCAATCATTGGAAAAGAAAATTACAAATCTACATTACACAAAGTGCAAAATGTTTTGGTGCCAAACAACAAACAGTTGCTTAGTACCAACTATATGTCAAGAGATAAGTGTGGAAGATAAATTGAGTAAGATACTCATGTACCCATATCATAATAGGAAGGAAAAGACACACATGCACATTTTAAAATTCTGAGGTAGAAGTATTGTTTTCATTATAGAGATTTCACCAGAAGAGAAACACTTGCTATGGGGAGCAGAGCCTTGATTCAATTAGTTCTTGATGGTTGGGGAAGAACATTGATGGAAAAAATTCAGGAGGCAGATGAAAAGATATGAGGAAAACCACGTGCATCATAAAGACTGTGCTCTTTAGTAAACTGGTGGACTATAGCAGAGGGTATGTGCAGGGAAATAATTAGAGACAAAGCTTGGAAAACAGCTATATTGGGCATAGGACAATATCTTCATCATTGGAGCTTGGTAAATGTCCAAGAAATGATTAACAGGTGGGAGTTGAATTAGGATCTGTCTTGAATGTTAGGCCATAAAATTTTGGGCTCACTGACAGCAAATATGTCCCTTCTTTCCTATTATCCATTGCTTAGCCTGGTGGCTAATAGGACTAGCTGGTAAAATGCTAATATATACTGGCTCAATTAATCAATCAAGGTGAAGGTCTTGGAATAGAAGTACATAAAATCAGTAATTTACGGATGTAAACCTTTTTGTGAACACTTAAAATAATCGGATGCTGTGTGCATTTATTATTTCTAATGTCTATTAAAAATCCCTCATTCTGAGTGGCAATATCAACCTCCTTTTATAGATGGGAAAACTGAGTCTCAAAGAGGCTAAGTGACTTGCCTTCAGCTGCTTAGTTAATTAGTGGAAAAATTGGAATTTGCAACCAGGTTTGTCATGAAAGCTTACATACTTATCCTTTACTCTGGTTTCAATGAGCTAGGTGGATTTGGGAAGTAAAGGATGAGGGAGTAAGGGAGATAGAAGAGGCAGACGGTTACAACATGAACTGTTAGGGCTCCAACCTTCCCTAACTGTCCTTCCCAAATATCAGCCCCATCCCCTTTACACTCTGTCAATGTGTCATATTGAATTTCTTCATAATACCCACCACAATTTGTAACTAAATGTGCCTTTCAGTGCTCCTTTATTTACTATTTGGATCCCATGCTATATTTTAAGTTCCATAAATATGGAGATCAACTCTGTATTATTCACTATCGTATCCCCCAGAGACTAGATTAGTCCCTGGTATGCAGTCTCATGGGGAGAGAATTATAAATAAATAAATAAATAAATAAATAAATAAATAAATAAATAAATAAATAA